>NC_056745.1:114506758-114794258 GCF_019279795.1 Protopterus annectens
AATCCCCAATAAGTGCTCGCTCACCTTGGTACAACAATAGTAAGAACACACTCCATTCATTCATTAAAATTCAGCTGTTTAATGCCCAAGACAGAATAAAAAAATAAATACATCCAACGAATTCACTTTGAAGCCAAAGTGTTCAGTAATCCATGAAAATAAAGGATAATCAGGCTTCTTCAGAACACTGTATACCAAAGTAATATGCCTTAAAGGACAATGCCCTATAATTATGTTTACCCAAAAGTAAGTGTAAAATATTCTTAAAAGTGTGCACAAGTCTAAATGACTATCAGAGAGCTACAACAAGTATATTACATGGTGAACGTTTAATTTACATCTTATACCTTCAATGATGCAAATAACATCTTACATCCTTTTCAAAACATCTCATAACAGTGATCTGTCAATTATTAATTATAATCAAATATACTGAAAGCGGTATCACTAACATTATATATATGTCTAAAATAATGTATATAGATATATGTTAATTTTTAAAAAAATAAGAATCTTGATAAAACTGTTGCGCTTTTAAATATGCTAATCTATATATACGATCAAACATTATCTGCTTATTCTCCTATAATTGTCCTAAAATTAAAATTAATAATGTCCTAAAAACTGATAGGTGGATGCATCCTCTTAATGTTTACACAACTTGTACAAAGTATTGCTGGTGGCTACTGCCCATTTGTATTCTATTACGCACCAGTAATGAAACATAAAAATTCATTCCAACACTGTTCCTACATATGCATAATATATAGAGTATATAAAGTGCATCAAATATTAAAGTATTAAAGGTGTTGGTTATAAATTCGTCCTATATCGCTTGTCATAGTAGATGTTTAATTAATATAACTCCCAATTACATAATATCATACCTATGGTTAAACTGTGTCAATTGAACGCTATATCAGATGACCTGGGTTCAAACGAAGAACGAATATATGATAACCATGCACATATCACTTTTAAATATGTTTTGTATAACATATTATACTACAATCTATATTCTCCTTTAAAGTTAAGGAATTGTTAATCCTATAAAGGAATGACTGTCCTACTAGATGAATATGATGATAAAAATTACTCAATAACTTAAATAATATTATACATAAAATATAAAATATAAATTTACTAATCCTGATTACAATATATCTATAGTTCAAATAAATAATTAAATTTGGTCTTATCTAATATAAATGTATATGATCCATTAAAAAATAAACTAATTAATTTTCATCAAAAATTAATGTGTTAAAATTGATTTTAATGAAATACTGTCATTTAATCCAGGTATGGTGGTAGCATCCAAATAGATTTGCCACCATACCTCCTTATATAATAGGTGTGTTTTAATGTCACCCCCTCTGGGATCAACTTTAATAGTGTCAATTATTGCAAATTTAAATCCTTTAGTATGTCCCTTTAGTAACATATATATATATATATATATATACATTATTTTAGACATATATATAATGTTAGTGATACCGCTTTCAGTATATTTTATTATCATTAATAACTGACAGATCACTGTTATGAGATGTTTTGAAAAGTTGGTAAGATGTTATTTGCATCATTGAAGGTATAAGATGTAAATTGAATGTTCACCACGCAATATACTTGTTGTAGCTCTGATAGTCATTTAGACTTGTGCACACTTTTAAGAATATTTTGCACTTATAGCAAATGCTTAGCTAAAAAGTATTGGAAACAACTTTTGGGTAAACATAATTATAGGTTTTTGAACCATTTTGGCACCAAAAATTCATTTAAGGACTTTGGTATGCAGTGTTCTGAAGAAGCCCGATTATCGGGTGAAAGCTTAACCTTTTATTTTCATGGATTATTGAACACTTTGGCTTCAAAGTGAATTCATTGGATGTATTTATTTTTTTATTCTGTCTGGGGCATTAAACAGCTGAATTTTAACGAACGAACGGAGTGTGTTCTTACTATTGTTGTACCAAGGTGAGCGAGCACTTATTGGGGATTCCGTGCATTTTTATTTATTCTGTAGTCGACCAGCATGGAGTCAACCGGTGAAGACTCACCAAAACAAAATCAGGGAGAACGCAATGAACTTTCATTACTCCAGGAAGAGTTTTCCACCTTGAAGGATGAGGTTGGAAAATTATTAGAGTTAGTCAAAAAAATGACTTTAGAAATCACCAAGCCGTCGAGTGATTGCTGTAACAAGAAAGGAGCCAGTACAACGGCTTCTTCCAGCGACAGGCACAATATTGAGGATGGTAGCAATTTGATGGCTCCCAAACCGAATATAAACCGTATACAGCCTGCAAGACAGGAGGACAGTCAACAACTCGAAGGTATGAACAAGTCGGATGACAGTATGGCTATACCCAATGGACAGATTTCCAACAGGACAAGAGGTCCTATTGACACTGAACTACCTTTTAACATCACTGAACCTTTAAACAGTAGCAAAATGAATTTATCAGACTTCACTTTTGATTTCTCAGTCTATGATATTGAAGAAGAAGCCAACAGACTGGGTACCAAACCAAAGAGACCACTTCCTACCAAGACATATTCCAATGTGGTGGGAAGAGTTGCACAACATTCTAAAGGTACTGTAAATCACAATATTCAATATAATGGATTTCTTGACAAAAGTAAAGAAATACAAGGAACTCAATTCAATCAATTTTTATCCAAAGGCTGTGATATTGATCAAGTAAAACAGTCTATTGATATACATAATAATCCCATGGTTAAAGGGGGTACCATAAGGGATATGATTTACTCCATGGGAAAATTATTAAAAAATATAAATGGAGTTAAAACAGATAATGCATATATTAAGAAATGTATAGAGATGAAGATGGTACCAAAAGGGTTGAGATTTTTTAAGGTACCCATGGGTATTAATATGACTACTAATGTCAAGGAAGAGTTTAATGCATTTTTTGACGAATGTGGTTTTAAGTTTATGCAACTCTTGTTAAAATACAATGATGAAAAATTAAGTAAGTTAATTCATGAAACTGAAAATTTGAATGAGTTAATAACTAAGGACTTATTATTTTCTGAATGGGAAAGATTATATAGAAAGCAATTTGATACAGCTGATAGGTGGATGCAAAATTTGTGTAAGACAAAGTATAAAAAAATACTTAGAGATGCAAATCAATATAAGAATGGGACAGTATATACATGGTATAGAGAAAAAAACAGTGGTAATACACATCAGTATCATCGGATAGATGATAATCATCAGGAAGGGTTTATAGATAGTGAATCTATTCCTAATAACCCCCATTTTTGGAGGGAACAAGGGACACAGGGGCAACCCCACAGGAGAAATTATATGAGAGAAAGGGGGGCTTACAACGACAACAATTACAACAGGAGATGGTAAGCAGAGATAATTTAATAAACAGTCAAATAAGTAAAATAGGAGACTATTTGTATAGTTTTAATGGATTTAATATTTACAACTATTCTAAATTAGAAATTCATGAAGGACATTTCAATATCCTGGCTAAGGGTATGAAATTCATCCCCACACCAAGGTTTGATCTGGTTGATAAAAAATTCACAAGAAAGATGAACGTCCTAACAAAAAACAACAGCAAGAAAATATATCAGAAAAAACTAATACTGATCTGACTGTGAAAAGTTCATTTGTACCTATTGGTTATCCTGTGGTTGAAATGTACGAAAAAATAATGACCAGGGAGTTGCACAATTTATACAAGACACAACACCATAAAGGTTATAGTAATCTCACCACAGGAGAAATTGATACATTAAAGGAATTACAAATGGATTCTAGTATCAGGGTCATGAAACCAGACAAAGGTGGGGGGATTGCATTTTTGAGACCCATGAATATAATAAGAAAATGTACGACCTACTATATGATACAGGCAATTATGAATCTATTTCCATTAATGAAATCAATATCGCTTATTGGAGAATAGATTCATATTTAGAGGAATTTCTTATAGATGGTAGGATTAGTACAGAATTACACAAATTTATGACTGTTAAATATCCAAGATTAGCTACGTTGGTTGGAATACCTAAAATTCATAAATCCATCAATGATCCTCCTTTCAGGCCGATCACATCTGGAAGTGAATCCAAAACATTCCCTATAGGTAAATATATAGATGTGAGACTTAAACATATATATGACAAAATACCTCATATGGTGAAAGATTCTTGGGAATTTTTGAAGATATATCCTACAGAAAAATGGAATAAGGGATGGTTATTTGTCACAATAAATGTGATAGACCTATTTTCATGCATACCCAAAGAGAAAGGACTGGAGGCCTTTTCCAACAGTATGAGAAGATATTCTGATCTGGATTGGGATGAAATTAATTTAATCACTGAGTGTATGAATATTGTATTAAAACATAACTTCATTTATTATGAAGGGGAACATTTCAAGCAGACCAGGGGGGTAGCAATGGGAGCAGCCTGTGCTCCCATCTTTGCCAACCTGGTCATGTTGGATTGGGAACTTAACATACTTTTTCCTAGTACATATTTTCATCACATCGAGTATTATTCAAGATTTCTAGATGACATTTATATTCTCTGGAATTCTAGTATGGAACAACTGGAACAATTTATACAGTTTCTTACTGGCAGTAACAAATTTTTAAAATTCACTTATGCATATAATACTACTGGTACAGCCTATTTGGATACCTTCATTCCAGAATATATAGGAAAAATACATTTTCAAACGACTATTTGCAATACAATAGTTTTCATCCCACTAAACTCAAATATAATATTTACAAGGGTCAATGTATTCGGGCCTGTAGAATGACATCTGACTTCAACACTTTGGTCTGCGAACTAAATACAATAACAACTATGTTCAAAGATAGGGGATACCCCGTTGATATGATGGACAACGTGACTAAATATATTTTGGATGAGTGGGGAAAAAAGTATAAACCCCTATTAGGATTAGGGAAACATGTATTAGGAGAACCCTCCACCGTTTTGAATACTAATGGTGGTAAAAATATTAATACTAGCCATCAGAGAGCATTCATTATGTTATACAGTCCCATATCTAGAGATATTATTGATTTACTGACTAAATATTGGTATTTAATAACTGGTGACTCTATATTAACAGAAGTAATGGGAATGAAACCAGGAATAGTCTACAAAATGGGTAATAATATCAAAATGTTATTGCAAAAACACATACAATATGACAGGAAGCATAATACTACAATAGAAGATTACACTAAGAAATGTGGACGTTGCAATCAATGTAATTATATTAATTAAATTAAGGAAATTAAACTACAAAATATTATGAGAACCAAAATAAAGTGTTCAAAGGGCAACTGCAACTCTAAAATGATAGTATATTTAGCGACCTGTAATCAATGCCATTGTTACTACGTGGGAAAGACAGAGAGGAGTTTAAATAAACGCATTTATGAACATAATTACAAAATTAGGAAGAAAGATTCAACCAATGCACTGTCAAGACACGTAGAAACCAAGGGACATACTAAAGGATTTAAATTTGCAATAATTGACACTATTAAAGTTGATCCCAGAGGGGGTGACATTAAAACACATCTATTATATAAGGAGGTATGGTGGCAAATCTATTTGGATGCTACCACCATACCTGGATTAAATGACAGTATTTCATTAAAATCAATTTTAACACATTAATTTTTGATGAAAATTAATTAGTTTATTTTTTAATGGATCATATACATTTGTATTAGATAAGATTAATTTTAATTATTTATTTGAACTATAGATATATTGTAATCAGGATTAGTAAATTTATATTTTATATTTTATGTATAATATTATTTAAGTTATTGAGTAATTTTTATCATCATATTCATCTAGTAGGACAGTCATTCCTTTATAGGATTAACAATTCCTTAATTTTAAAGGAGAATATAGATAGTAGTATAATATGTTATACAAAACATATTTAAAAGGGATTTGTGTATGGTTATCATATATTCGTTCTTCGTTTGAACCCAGGTCACCTGATATAGCTTTCAATTGACACAGTTTAACCATAGGTATGATATTATGTAAATGGGAGTTATATTAATTAAACATCTACTATGTCAAGCGATATAGGACGAATATATAACCAACACCTTTAATACTTAAATATTTGATACACTTTATATGCTCTATATATTATGTATATGTAGGAACAGTGATAGAACGAATTTTTATGTTTCATTACTGTTGCGTAATAGAATACAAATGGGCAGTAGCCACCAGCAATACTTTGTACAAGTTGTGTAAACATTAAGAGGATGCATCCACCTATCAGTTTTTAGGACATTATTAATTTTAATTTTAGGACAATTATAGGAGAATAAGCAGATAATGTTTGATCGTATATATAACAACAAAAGATTAGCGCATATTTAAAAGCGCAACAGTTTTATCAAGATTCTTATTTTTTTAAAAATTAACATATATATATATATATATATATATATATATATATATATATATATATATACATTATTTTAGACATATATATAATGTTAGTGATACCGCTTTCAGTATATTTTATTATCATTAATAATTGACAGATCACTGTTATGAGATGTTTTGAAAAGTCGGTAAGATGTTATTTGCATCATTGAAGGTATAAGATGTAAATTGAATGTTCACCACGCAATATACTTGTTGTAGCTCTGATAGTCATTTAGACTTGTGCACACTTTTAAGAATATTTTGCACTTATAGCGAATGCTTAGCTAAAAAGTATTGGAAACAACTTTTGGGTAAACATAATTATAGGGCATTGTCCCTTTAATTTTTTGAAACATTTTTGGCGCCAAAAATTCATTTAAGGCATATTACTTTGGTATACAGTGTTCTGAAGAAGCCGATTATCGGGTGAAAGCGCTTAACCTACGTTCTTTATTTTCATGGATTATTGAACACTTTGGCTTCAAAGTGAATTCGTTGGATGTATTTATATATTTTTTTTTATTCTGTCTTGGGCATTAAACAGCTGAATTTTAACGAACGAGCGGAGTGTGTTCTTACTATTGTTGTACCAAGGTGAGCGAGCACTTATTGGGGATTCCGTGCATTTTAGTTATCAGTACTTCTTATTGGATTTATTCTGAAGTCTATAGTGTGTTTGATTTTTTTTCATGTAATTGTTTACTTATTCTTTCTCTATAACAACACTCACAAAATTATGCCAGTGTATGTATTTGCAGTGATTTTCATAATCTGCAAATCATTATGGGTAATCCAAAACAAATTAGTTCTTAAGAAAAGCAACTTCTTACTTAGATTGTGGTTTCACTACTACATTTTCACATCTGTTAATGTTCAAAGTAAGGTGTTCTACCTCCTGTTTGACAAGTTTCCTTTCTAGAAAGTAAGAAAGTCTTACTGATGCATTTAGTATGGAAATACAACAGCCTATACATTAATTCAGGTAGTACTACATTTTAGGCTCAGTCTTTCATGATATCACCACAGAGTTTTTTAGCTATAAGAATAACATATTTTTTACATGAAAACCTGTATACTTTGGTATTATACAGACAAGGATGTCATACCCAACTTCAATAATTTGTTATTTATATTTGCCTCAAAAAGTGAACAATACACTGTAAAAAAGAAAATATATTGCAAAACACATATAGCGAGCAGTATTGTTTAAAACAACAGTAACACATAGCTATGTTGTAATGATAGCCATCCACTAAGAGAATGCAATGCAATAAGATGTAAGCAACCATCTACACCAATGCAAATAAGTAAATAATAACAAAGAACACAGAATCATATGAGATCATAGGAGATTACTAGGCTAATGGCTCTGGGGCCCTTACAAGCCTAGCCAAGAGTTTATCCCCAAAAAATAAATCCCAATGAGCACCTGTCAATGAGGGACACAGGTGGAACCCCTGGGACAAATTTGTTGTTACCCATCCACTCAACAAGGTTAAGCTTGAAGAGGGTCAGCGACGTACTTTGTTTGATGTGTATGGGGAGTCTATTCCGGAGCCAGGGCAGCCTCTGAGAGACAAACCTGTCTCTCCAGCAGGTTTTGTTAATGTCACATATTAGATTTAAGCCTTTCAATTGGGTACTATGTGAAGAGTTAGACTTATGGATATGGAGCATCTCTAGTAGAGCAGAGTTTGAGATTGCCTTGTAGGTGAGACACAGATCACCTCTGAGCAGCCTGTCCGATACAGAGTAGAGTGATAGTTATATGAGGCTGTCCACATAGGACAGGTGTTGGAGGACATGGATTCTCTTTGTGAGGTATTTCTGTGGCCTTTCTGGTTGGTTCAGGTGTTTGGAGAGGTACATACCAAACAAGGCATTGTACTAAATTATTGGCCTAATGAGGAGGAGTACACAGAGGTAATAACCTCCTTTTTTCTGGATGCAATCCCTTTACTTTTGAGGTGAAGCAAGTAAAAGGATTTTTGGACCACTGCCACTACACGGTGGTTAAATGTGAGATTGTTGACTATTTGTGTACCTAGGTCTCTCACCACAGGTTGTGTGCTTAGGGGTTTGCAGTTAATGTGGTAATTAGTAGGGGTCGTGTTTTTACCAAATGGTATGATGATAAATATTTTTGTATTTAACTTAAGGCCATGACTTTGGCACCAGTCCTTTGTTGCTGTGAGACCCTCTTGCAGTATGTTAACATCATTTGGGGAGTCAATGACAGCACCCAACTTACGGTCATCTGCAAACTCGGTCAGCTACAAGCCTTTTGTCTTTGCCTGGACCTCTGAGAAGTAGATGCCAAAAAACAGGGGTCCCAGGACAGATCCCTGGGGGACACCACTAGTGACAGATCTGCTGTCGGAGGTGGTGGCACCTATTTTGACCTTTTGGGTCCTATCACTGAGCCAGTTAGCCATCCACCTGATGATATAGGGATTTACACCAAGTTGTGTTAGCTTTTCAATGATGCCTGAGTCGGGGATTGTGTCAAAGGCTTTAGCCAAGTCAAGGTAAGCTGTATGTACTGACTTTCCCTCATCCAGTGCCTTGGTGACAGTCTCAAAAAAGTCAACCAGGTTCAACAGGCAAGATCTGTCCTTGACAAATCCCAACTGGATGGGGGTCAAGTGCTTGGAGATTGCCTATGTCCTTGTTTATGACTTCCATAATAATATGCTCCATGGCCTTTTTGATAGAACTGACATTGACATTAAGCATGCCTTGGAAACTACAGGAGCTGCATTCATTTTAAAATTCCAGATTCCATATTTTAAAATTAATGCAGCTCCTGTAGTTTCTAAGGCATGTTTAATGCCAGTGTCAGATCTATTGCCTGAAATTACTTCTCACCATTAAGACAATGAATAGCAATAAGGCTACACATAAACGAAGAAGTGGTAAAGTGCCCAAAGTGAAACGAGTAACCAAAAAAAAGGCACTGATAACTGGCAAGTCCACCAACAAAGTATTTAATGTAAATGTTCACGAGCACATGAAACAAACATCATAAACGTAGTACACCAGATTCCCTTTATGTTTTCGTCTATCAGTAACTTCATCAGATACACACAACCCCCAAAATGAAACATTTAAAAACATATTCAATCAAAAAATAACCAATAGGATACTGACATCAATTAATTGCCATAACATCAATCTAAAACAACTAAAACTGTGTTTAAAATCATTTTAAAATCTTACAACATATTACATAAAAAATAAAAACATATATATAAATTTGTAAGATTCCAATACAATGTTGTATAAATACAATTATATAAATAATAAATACATATTTATAAAGCTTATTTTTAAATAAACTTATCAAGATAGTCTTAAAGCACCATCTACTGGAGAAAGTGTAAATTACATGAACTCAATACCTAAATATGTTTAAAATGCCTGAAACCATGTGTCAATGTAACCTGAGGCTGTGAACCTATTGTGAAATTACAATTTTGCAGCTCTAAGTTTTAAAGAACCCATATCATTGAGACCTGGATGATTGTTGGCTTCTAAAGCCAGTTGCCAGTGTAACTCCCTATATTCGAGGGTAGTCTGCCAGGGACCACCCCTGGGGTCTATAGGTACTACTTCAACAACAAAAAAAACTGATATTCTGCATTATCACATTCCATGTGGTGTTTGTACGAAGCATTTTTCTCATTTTTCCTTCTAATTTCATAACAGTGTCCATACATTCTTTGTTTTAGCTTTCTCTCTGTTTTTCCTATATAGAAGGAATCACAGAAGCTGCACAGGGCAGTGCTACAAGGCTACACATACTTTTATTAGCTGTACTCATTACATGCTCTACGACTCTAGCCTTAAAGTGTCTCTGAGTTTCAACTACATAATCCAGGCCACAAGAAGACCTGAGAACATGAGTCATAACAGAGTTATAAATGAACTTCCAGTAGTTTGGAATGGCATGTCATTAATTAGGACTCTGTCAGGTATAATATAGCTACAAAGATTGCTTTATTCTCAGGGGGACAGTACCTCTGTGGTCAGGCAACAAAATAGGAGTCCTTGGCACTATTTTTTGGTTTTAATTAACTGTGGGCAACATAGTCCAAAGTGTTTTTTCCCTTTTTTTCTAAGAAAATTTGGAACCAGTAGAAGAATAGATTGTAGAATGATAACATTACATAAATGCTTCAGTCTTTTTAAAGTATTTTCCTAATAATGCTGCTAAAGCAATGAATTTCAAGAAGACATTTCATTTCATCAGGCTTGGAAACCACTAAGCTTCTAAACGTAGCATTCACAAAGTAGATCAAAGATTTAGTGAGCAAAGTTTTCTTATATTTTGCACAGTTTCCAGCAGGTAAGTATTACTTTGTTCTTCTTATACCCACTAGCTACAACATAGAGATCATATTGCATGTTTTAATTAGAAGATCTTGGCATGTACTACATGTGTCATGTCACTAATGTGATATAAAATGGAAGAAATGAATGCCTTTGCAAAAGTATGAACCTGTCAGTGCCTTGGGTAGATGTGTTTTTGCTATACTCCATACAGCGTAGCACACGGATAATGATTATACATACCCAAATTAACTGTAGCTCACTCTTTCAAGCACTGACTTTGACTGCAGTTAAGACTGACTCTGGCCACATTGGCTAGATATTTCCTACACCTCTTGGATCTCCCTCATCTCTTGTGTGTTAAACAGAATCAGATGAAAAAGTACCAGTACCATCGTATGCCTAGTGCTGTTGGGTTTGGGCCAGGTCACTGTACACAGCTCTCGTTAGGTTAGTCCAGTCTTTTCTTCTATATAACGTAAAATATTCCAGTCAGACATCATGTACTAGTATCCACACTAGGTAAATGTGGCACAAATAATTGTCAGTTTTAAAAGCTGTTTGTTGTTGAATGCAATAAAATTAGAGCACCGCATAATGCTAATAAGAACATGTTTATTTATTTATCTACTGCAGGTGTTAACCAGTTGAGTAGGCTGACCCTGAAAGATCTATTTCAACCGGGTCTATATTGAATTAGCGAACGCTAATTCATCGACCCCTTTTAAGTGAAAGTTTACAATCCCGATCACCCGGAACAGCGATTTTTCTCCCAGGGCAAAAAAATTGCTGGGCTGGTTTTGGGAGTTCACCATTTCCTCCACTGTGGTGTGATCTCAGAGTTGGTATATTTAAGTAGGGGGGGAGTGAAGCCCTCCACATTATATAATGTTTTAAGTTTTTTCTCTGGGAAAAAAATCGATGTTGTGGGTTTTCGAGATTTTAAGCTTTCGCTTAAAAATGGTTGATGAATTAGCGTTCACTTTTCTAAGCGTTCGCTAATTCAATATAGACCCTTTCAACCACTGCCTGGGGGGGGTTCAGAACATTACAAAGAGAAAAACAGTGGGTACTTTACAAGTATGAGCAAAGCTCAGCAAAGCATGTTCAGGTTACATTTAACACAGAATATGAGTCTAGTTTACAAAGACCATGAGGAGTTTCTCGGCTAAGAAATTGAAGGAAATAGCATTTGTGTAAAATCTCACTGATATAAAATCCAGATAAATAATATAAACAAAATAATAATTATACTTAAGATACATTAATCAGAATTACACTATCCTAATTTACCTAGAAATAATGAGGCAGGGTCTCTTATTCTAAGTAACTGAAAAATTGCACTTCTATAAACACAGTATAATAGTGGCATCTAGTGGCCAAGTAACTAATGATTGTACAATAAGACAGAATTCCACTGCTGAGTTCAAAAATGAGGAACATTTGTATCATTTGTTTTAAGAAAATATAAAAAAAGAAAAAAAAAGAATGTGAAACATTTAAGCACATCCTAGAAACCTGTAGGTTCCTACTTTACATTTCCAATATGTCTGCCTAAGAAAGAATTTCATTCAAAGTAACTCTCAGTTCACTCTGAAAGATAAGTGTTCTACTCCCCTAAACTGAATGTAAGCATTACTTGAATGCACAGTGTTAGAACTGTTTTACCATATAGTATACTATTATTACAATGTACAGTATGCCTTGTTAATGCTCCTGGCGTAACACATTCTGCACATCAGATACATATGGATGCATATGAAGAGGGTGACATCATTGAGGTCTTATTTTTATTTATTTGCTTGCTTATTTGTATTTATTAAGTAGAATACAGCACCAATCCAAAGGGACCTTTTTTTCAGATTCAGCCCAGGAACATTCTCTGGTTGCGTGACCTCCTCATAGTCACACAGTAGGCAAATGGAGGTTAAGGGAATCAATCCCTAAACTACAGAATGTCAGTACATCATGTTTATTATATGATTTCTAACTTGTAATGTTTACACTTATGTTCTTTATTATTGTTTATGTCTTGCTATCATTTCTATTGGACTCATTTGAAAACTGGACTTTACACTCTGCATATCCTCAGTTAACAAATGGAAATAAACTAAATTTTATGATGGCTTCATTTATTATGGCTGGCAATTCAATTATCAGGATTATGAGCATCATCTTCAGCCTGTACTCCTAGCCTGGACTTCCTCTATCTCCACTTACATACTGTATGATTCTGTACAAAGCCACTTAGCCAGTGTATCCCTTGGTCACCCATGAAAAAAATCATTTCTGCCTTGAAAGCTTATCTGGTTAGCAAACTAAATCTATAAGGAAATATTTATTTAGAGTATATTCATCCTGTATTGTTCTAGAACAGAAGTGAAAATGATGCCTGTGGCCAAATGTTGTGTCTTTCGGCTTTCCCCTCGGTTAGAGGTCGATTTTTACATGCCGAGTTACCAGCCCTGACTCACAACCTTCAATGAAGGTATGCCCATTCACGCATGTCTCCACGCAGAAGACGCTCTAGCTGAGAATCGAACCGGACAGCGTCTTACTGTGAAGCGACAACGCTACCGCAGCTAGTCTTTTTTTTTGTTTGTTTGCTTTTTTATGGGAAACAAATATCTGGTAATTTTTCAGCTCCTTTATATAAAACATATAAAAATATGCAAGCCTGCAACTATATTCCCTCTCTTCTTTCTTTAAAATGTTACAGTGCTTCATCCTGCTTCAGAAACATCTCACATCAAGAAACAGAGAAGATGACCGACAGACTTGAAGCAAGAGTTTCTTTCCCTGGGTGTCATACCCATTTAGAAGCCCCCTTCTGTCTGTCGACAATCACAGCTTGTAAGCTGTCAAACTTTTTAAATAATGGTTTGCCATTGTTCAAGCTGTCACTGTGTAATCACAATTCTGATCACTTATTGATGCCTTGTAAGGTGTCTTATCAATGTGTTTGATTTTTTTAACAGTAGTTTAGCTGTCTTAAAAAAACAAGACAGTTTGACATTTTACAAGCAGACTGTTAAGTTATAATTACTGTAATTGCTTATTTTGACAGTTTGTAAGATGTCAAACTTTTTTTAAACATCTGTGCCTATTTAGAAGTTAGAATTTGGGAGAGGTGCCCCCCCCACACTTCTACAACTCTGCTGATTATTCAGTTTTTTCAGAACCATAACTCATCTGTTGCGGATGGTCTTTGCTTGTTGTGCTTCAAGATATGCAGTGATGAAAGTATCCCAAATAAATGCCTTTAAACTCTCTGTCATACACCACGCCTTTTCCAATCAATGGAAATGGGCAATCATTATGTATATTCCCAAGTATGACAAAATAGGACAAAAAAGCAAACACCTCTGAATATAGACTAATCTCACTCAGTATATAATCAAGTCATTGCTTATGTTTACCAGCAGTTTGCTGTATCTCCACTAACTCCACTGTTCACATCTGCTTACTGACACTATACTAGCTGTAACATAGGAAACTTAACAGGAATATTATTTATTGACTTCAATAAAACCTTTGACAATGCAAACTGCAGCTTCCTTCTAAACTCTCTAGCTGCTTCTAGCTTCAGTTCCCCTACAAACGATTGGTTCTCAAGCTTCCATTCTGACAAAACCTTTACCATTAGAGGTAACAATAATTCGTCATTCCTTCAAGTTATTTCTTTTGGTGTCCTGAGAGGTATAGTTTTAGAGCTCTTACTTTCAGCCTTTTCATTAACCATATTCCCTTTGTCTTAGACTATCCAACCTTTTTCTTTATGTAAATGATCTAGTATTCTTTGAATTTGTCCCTGATCACAAAACAATTTTGACCATCCTTCACATAATTCTGGATAAGCTCTGTATGAAGTTACATAATAAGCAACTTATACTGCATACTAAGAAAACTGAATTAATGCTTTTGACATATAACCAAAACTTTAAAAATTTTCCCAAACTTCTCCACACCTTTTATTTACAATAAACAAATCACTTTGCATGTGTCTTGGGTACTTACGTATTATCGAATCCACATTCCTAACATAAGTAGTGTCTGTTATCCCAGCCCTTCTCCTGCCGAAAAATGTTCATATGTAAGTACCCTGACATATCGTACAACATAATCTGATCTAAATTAAGTGGTTGTGGGATTCCGGTCTCTGAAAGAGGAACAGCTTCTGTTAAATGAGGTTTGGGCTTCATTTACATGTTCAGTGCTTTATCCAAAGCTTTGACATTGTGCACAACCTTACAAATTAAACTTTCTACAATTATCCATTGACATACAGATTGTTTTACAAATGTAGAACTCCATGTCTGTGTGCACATATTTATTTCAATGTAAATGTTATTAACTTAGCGATACATATGTCATCAGTCTCTGTTGCTGCCATCTCCGATGGATTATCCTCTTGAATATGGCACTCTTCTATTTATTTGCAGATACTGCAATAAGATACTTATATCTGAATGATGAATGTTTTGTCAAATGTCATTTAGGAGGGCTTGATCTCAGTCATTTATCAGCGTATGTGTTTTAATTTTAATGCTGTCCAGGTAAACTGTATGCAGTTGGCTGACTAATACTTTATGAGCATTCTGTGTCTGTTGGTTCGGGTTTTTCTGCAGTGGTTACTCGTTAAATGTTTTCATAAATGTGACAGGTTAAGCATGACTCAGGAACAGTGTGGTATGTGCATGTTTGCTGTTAACATTATGTTGCAGAAAGTAGTTAAGTAAGTAAGAAACATCGTTTTGTGAAAATAATACAAATTAGAAAAGGTTAGGAATGTGGTTGTGATAATACGTAAGTATCATGTCTTGTACCTAGGTCTAACTCTTGTCCTCACATTAGCTATGTCAATTTACATCAATAACATAAAAACAAAAATAAATGTAGTCCTATATTTATCCATCCATCTGTCCACAACCTCTTTTTCCCAGTTTTGCACATAGGGTTGGGGTGTCACTTCAACAGTGACAATCAGCTAGAACCAAAATTTATACCACAGGGTGGCTAGCCCTGCTGCGGTAGTTTGTCCAGAGGACGCACTTGAGCATACACACCTATGGCCAATTTAGAGTGCCAGTCCACCTACTGCATGTCTTTGGAATGTGGAAGGAAACCAGAGTGCCCAGAGGAAACCCATGTGAACATAGGGAGGACTCCACACACAAGCCACTCCTGCCAAGAATCAAACCGGTGAACCTCTTGCTGTGAGGGAATGCAGCCCTATGTGGCTGTCATGAAATACACAACTTCTTTAACTTTAAAGGAAAAGCAACAGTAGATTAAAATGTTTGAAAGGAACAATTAAAATGCAACTACCTCTCCTTGCCTGTGCATCAAAGAAATTTTTTTCTGACTTAACAAACTTCATCTAACAGGATCTGGCCCCCCCATGGGACACTGCATCTATATTAAGTGAGCAGACTGGCTGCAATAAAACAAAGTGTAGACCTTCTACTTTTTTACTTATTCTTAAATCCAGATTGTCAGTGGAAACTAATCAATATTAACTCATTCATATACACATTATGCAACAGTACTCCAAAAGTCTAAAAAGTAACTTATTCACCGTTGACCAAGAATTCTCCTTTTTAGGCCTGAAACATTGGAGCAAATTACCAAAGAATATCAGAAAATGACATTCAAATAAAGATTTTTTTTTTTTTTTTTTTATCATTTATTTGTTGACCAGATATGCTTGCTGGAAATGCTTGTCCCTTTTCAGGGGTAACACGAGCGCTTTCTGGTTAAGTAACTTTTCTCTCAGTCACACGGTAGGCAAATGAAGGTGGAAGGAATCACACCCTGTACTTTGGGCACAGGAAATAGCTCAGAGCTTTAGTCCTTTACATTAATTGACAGACTAATTCAAAATTCAAGACAAAAATTACTAAAACACCTTCAAGATACACTTGCTTTAAGCAATCTTCAATAATACGCAATAATATATAACATCAGTACGCTAGTTCTAAATGAGTTAGGTACAATATTTTCAGTTTTTGTTTTAAATATGAATAACAGCCTAAGCACATATAAATTAACTTATGTACCTATTAAAATACATTACAGCAGAACTAATTTTGCAATCTGGTAATGTATGATGTAATACCTCATGTAAACATTCTTGAATGTTATACTGCCTTGTATGCAACTGTATTCTGTTAGAGAGCACAAGCTGAAAACAAATGAAAAACTCTTGCCAATATGCATTTTCTGGAATTCATAAACACAGCTGACTTCAATATCGTATGCTGTATTTTGTGTGCATTCCATTTGGGTGAAACCCTGTTTCAGTGACCAGTCTATAGCATAGTGAAACTCATAGACTATACAGATATGCAAACATTTATTTGTGTGAATGCCATGTGTGCAATTGCCAAAATGTTGGGTTTGTTGGGGAGGATTGTATTGTATTATATGTTAAGGTTTCTGCTAGGTGAGAAAAGGTAGAGGAATGGGTCAGGGAAGAGGTCTGAGGTAAAAAGGCTGGGTGTTGTATGAGATTGCACAATAGCAGGGACTGAGAATGTGCCCTTTCCCCGATGTCAAGCAATCTCAGTGTTGATAATATAGAGAGGATATGGGGATGCAGAGTGGCTTTTCCCTCTACAAAAACATTTAATGGGTGCTCTTTTGTTTGCAGTTTTTGTTTAAGAAATTCTCTTTTTAGTATATGGTTGCTTCTTTGATATTAATTTTAGCAGTGAGTGAAACATACAATAGCTCTTTTTTCATGTTTTTGGTTACCTTTTTAATACCTTTTACTGTGCCTCTGTCTAACAGTGACACAGAAGTGATAATGGCATCTGTTTGAGCCCTTTGATCCTCTTGGTGAGTGTACTTTTGGGGTCTTTCAGTGTTGCTGCAGGTGTCTGTAAGGTATCCCAAAGGGATTTTGTACAATTATGGGCCTGATGAGGGATGAGACTGTTGCTGTACGCCACTCTTTGGGTACATATCCTGTGTAAGAGTTGTTCCATAGCATTTGAGTTTATAAATTCTAGGAACCTTTGGGCTAGGGTGTTGGAGCTAGAGTAATGCCCAGTCTATGTTTAGTAGTTTGAAGAATAGTTATAAATGGTGTTGAGAGACTTCATATTTTTCAGTATTTCCAGGAGGAAGGCCAGGGAGGTGTGGGGTGGGGTTGGTTGGGAGTGGTCTGAAGGGCATAAGCAGGTGCAGGCCAGGTTTTAGTAGTTGCACATGGATAGTCTCTGATGCTTCTCTGCTGAGATGCCTGGAGGTGTGGGTGCTGTGCCACCAACCTGGAGGTGTAACTCCTTTTTGTGGTCGTCCAAGTTTTTTTTTGGTCAAATGAGTATGGTATAAGCATGGTATGCCTGGTGCTCTCGGCCTTTGGAACAGGGTTGCTCTGGATGCACAGATATCGGCGTTCCATGCTTTCTGGATAGCGATGTTGCATCTTGAGAGGTTGTTTGTGTTGAGATGCATTGTTTAGTTTAGCTTTCTTTTCCCTTGTGTGATACCTATGGTTCTTATCCCTTCTTTTGCCCTAAAAAGGCTAAGGCACAGTTTTTTTGCCCTTGCCTAAATGCTAATATCCAGGTAGACAAGTGACAGGTGCAGCCGCCCCTAAGCCCGGTTTGTCGTGTCATCCCAGGCTGATGTCATCAGGCTGACAGAGGCTGACAATCCCAGGCTGACAGGCATTGGATCCCCCAAACACTTAAGCCAATTCTTGTCTTCATTTTATTATACATTCATATAAAAGAAAACAAACCATATTAGCATGTTCACAGTTACAAACATTGTACATCACATATATTCTTTTGTACAATTATCATTAATCGAGCATTACACAAACTGCTCAATACCTGCCTCCTCTTAAACCTCACTCCTACTCCAAAACATTATTCTGCATATGTTTTTTCCCATAACATCCATTTTTTCCTATGCAACTAATTCCTACCCTTTTCTAAAGATCTCACTTCCAGTTCTTTTATCTCTATTACAATATTCACTACTTCAAATATAGTTGGTTGATTTCCATTTTCAAGTATTGCTTTTTTGGCAGCCACCAGAATTAAACTTAACAATGTCTTTGTTTAGTCATTTCAGATACTATATCCCAGCTGAAAAGAATAATTTCTTTAGTTACAGCCATTTGCTCACCCAACATTTCTGACAAAGTAGTCTGCAGGGAATTTGGAAAACTCTGTCAACTCATTACACTCCCAAAACATATTTATTTATTTTATTTAACATTTGTTTGCCAGGATAGTCCGACTGGACAACAAGTGTCTGTTTTCAGAGGAGTCCTGGGGAGAAAAACTCCATAAAATATATATTCCCAGTTACTTCTTTCTTCCCTTCAAAATTTGTCATCTACCTGAGGGAAAATTATTTGGAGTCTGGTTGGAGTATAAATCTAAGCAATAATCTTGAATCTTCTAGACTTTGTTGCATATTGGGAGCCATACATATGTCCTCCCATTGTTTTCTTGTGAATTGCTTATCCAGTTTCTCTTCCCAATCTTTTTTAACCTCCTCTGATCGATTTTCATAGTTATCATGTAATATTTTATATGCAGTACTAAATAGCCCTTTTTCTAACAACTTCTTTAGCTCTAGATTCAACTAAAAACTCTACCAGAGCAGGTCTTTTACCTAGGATTCCCCTATCCCTTTCTCTTAGCCTGTACTCTGATATCAATACCTGATAGGGAAGGTTTAAGAGGAGAAGTACCACCGTCCTGGAAGAAAGCAGTGATAGCTGTAATACCTAAAGAGGGTAAAGACCCATCAGATCCAGCTTCATACAGGCCCATTTCAACACTAAACCATGAGTAAAGTGTTCATGTCCATAGTGGCTAAACGAATGGCAAAAGTGATGCCAAAATTGATAGATATGGATTAGTGTGGTTTTGTGGAGGCAAGGCAAACATTTGCTAACATTAACAAAACAACTATGATCCAGAGGGAAACAGAATGTAAGAAAATACCACTGTTGCTGGTGGGTCTTGATGCAGAGAAAGCATTTGACAGAGTAAGCTGGGACTTCATGAGCAGGGCAATGGAAGAAGTTGCACTCTCTGAAAACATGATAAGGTTGATTAGGAGTATATATGAGGGATTGGAGGGGAAAATTAAAGTAGGTGGGGTCCTCTTTCATAATTTCTACTTGAGTAGAGGAACCAGTCAGGAGTGTCCTCTTTCCCCTTAGTTGTTTGCATTATATTTAGAACCGTTGTCAAAAAAAAATAATGGACTCTGAAATTCAAGGATATAATTGGTATGGTAGTCAAAAAACATGCACCCAATGGGGGTCAGGACTCCACTTTAATTAGAACACAAAGCACATTCCAAAAGTTGAGCGCTTTCATCAAAAAACAATGACTTCATCAGAACTGAAAACCATGAACAATTCAATCATTAAATACCATAGTATTGACTAATGGTAGTCAAAAAAGCTATCTCTATTTGCAGATGATATTATTTTATACCTGACAAAACAAGAAAGGGACATTACATTGTTTTTGAAGATTTTAAGACCGTTTCAAATCTTCTCTGGATACAAAATTAATGAAGCTAAAACAAAGGCAATAGCTGTAAATTATGTAACCATAAACAAATTGGTCCACCAATATCCATATTTATGGGGACATGATAAAATGAAGTATTTAGGAGCATGTTTTGAAAATGACTCCATTGTGGTAGCTAAGGATATGTGGAATGACTCTAAACAGAAGATAATGCAAAAACTGAGAAACTGGCAGCTTTGTTATATGGATAGTAAGGTAGAAGCAGTTAAAATGGTTTTAGTGCCTTTAGTTTTATACAAAGGTCAGGCATATTTTTATCAACCAGAGGAGAAGATGTGGATAGAAATTAATAAAGAGCGAAGGATTTTATCTGGGGGGGGGGGGGTGGCAAGGGTTAAGTGGGATAAGCTCATTCTTCCAACAGAACAAGGCAGACTAAGATTACGTGATTTGTGGGGTATTTTAGCACAACACAGTTAAGGCTCTTATACATAGCACAAGCAGAAAACTATAATTCAAAGTGGAAAGGGATGATGATGATACAGGGGAGAAGCTCAAGGAACAAGGAGTGACTGCAATTTTGGATGCAGACCCTTAAGGAGAATAACAATAATCATACAGAATATTATACTCATAAAATAGCAGAAAATATAAGAACTGAGCCAGCATGAGAATGGAGAAGGGATTCTGCTGATAGGGGCGACTGCAATTAGGAATGCAGACATTAGGCAAGAGGGGCTGGAAGTGATTGGAGAAAACTGGCAAAGGATCCAAGGTATTGGGAGAAAATAACTAGAAAGGGAAAGGTAATAGAATTGGAAGACGGCAAGAATTTATTTGGACTGCAGGTTAGATCCCTATCAGGGATTGATATCAGAGTGTAGGCAAAGAGAAAGAAATAGGGGGTCCTAAATAAAAGACCAGCATTGGTAGAGTTTTTAATAGACTCTAGAAGAGAAGCTCCAGTTAAAAAAGGAATAATTAGTAGAGCATATAAAATATTGCATGACAACTATAAGAATCAATCAGAGGAGCTTAAAAAGGATTGAGAAGAGAGACTGGATAAGCAATTCACAAAGAGGCAATGGGGGGTATATGTATAGCTTCCAAATTTGCAACAAAGTCTAAAAGATTTAGTATCTTTGCTTGGAAGTGCTTATATAGTATTTTTATACTCCAAGTAGACTGTTTTCCTGATTTAAAATTACAATGTTCTAAACGTTTGTTAAAATGAACTTTCGGTGTTGTCGTCTCAATTATATGTGGTTCAGTGTTATGGTAAGTTGGTGTACTGATGTAGATCCATATATATATATATATATATATATATATATATATATATAAAATCCTAACCCCCCCCATTGTTTTAACAGAAGGACCCACTTATCCCACTTCACATTTGCCCTCTTCCCCTCTTCAGATAAAATCCTTCAACTCTTTATTAATTTCTATCCACAACTTCTCCTCTGGTTGGTAAAAATATGCCTGAAGTATATATAAAACTGAAGGGACTAAAATTATTTTTCACTGCTTGCATCTAGCTATACATATCCATAAACAGGAGCTTCTAGTTTCTCGTTTTTTGTATTATCTTGTGTATTATCTTGTGTTTGGCCTCTTCCCACATATCATTAACTGACATAACAGAATCCTTTTTAACCCATACTCTTAAATGCTTCATTTTATCATGCCAACATTAATATGGGTGTTGCTGAACCAGTTCATGTCTGGGCACATAGTTTACAGCTATAGCCTTTGTTTTATCTTCATTAGTTTTATATCCCCAAAAGACATAAAATTGTCTCAGAATATTCCACAACACTATGATAGCCTTACCTGCAAATAAAGCCAACTTTTTTTGATTACCATACCAATTATATCCTTGAATTTTCGAGTCCCTTATTTTGTTATGCATGGATAACAGAGTCAAAGACCTATATGCTATATGTATTACATAAGCATAGCCACTGCTTTAGTGACTTTTTCAATTAAAGTAATGTCATTAAAGAGGCAGTGTATGCCTTTGACAAAACTGAATTGATGAGGGCCTGATGGCTTGGGATGAAGACATCTTCAATATCCTCAGTTTGTGCAGAGAGCTAAAGTGATGACTTGTTAATGCTTTGTGAGCCAAGGATACAGGGGTTGAAGCTTTTTGCCCTGTAGTCATTGCAGAGGATTAAGGATATGAGCTGTTAATTAATTGCTTCCAGTAGTACAAAGTTTGATTCCTTTAGTTTTCATTTGCTTACTGTGTGACCTTGAAAAAGTTACTTAACCAGACAGTGCTTTGGAGTAAATGATAATTTGAGCTAGGCTTAATAATGGTCTCCAGGACTGCATGCCTAATAACTATCTATAACCTATAATGTACACATAGATGAGACTTGATATCCTACTTCCATGGCTTTACATTTGAGGCTAGTGTCAGTCTCCTCACCAAGTTCCAGCTTCAGCCTTTCCTCCAGACCTAGCCTCTACACATATCACTATATCCCTTTCCGTGCACAATACCTGACACACCTTAATGTCCATGAATACCTGAACTAAAATTGTGCCTGTATGACAGGCAGGCTATGGGTGTTCATGCAGGCTATACCATCCAGTCCCAACATCTTAGCCTGCTTCCCCTGACATCCTGATATGGCAGGATACCAAATGTTTCTGTAACAAAATGGAGGCAACATATGCTGAGATTAGCCTACACTCTCTTTGTGCAGTAACAATATATGGAAATCTGCTAAACATGGCACTCACCTGGTGAATCATCCACTGAGATGCATGAGTGTAGGTCCATTGTCAAACCAGTGTCCATTCCTCCAGGAATAATCCCTTTACCATCATTCTCTTGTAGGGCCACCAAAATGCCTCTGGTTCTGGTAGCCTGCTTGTGACATGCACCCCTCCCAAAGTAAACCTCTCAGTTACTATGAAACATCCTTTTGCCCTGCCATAGTGTACGATTTTAATAACATGCTTACTAAACAGGTATAATGTGTGACTGCCCCATATAATTTATGTCATGGCCACTGCATGCCATATTTGCTATCATAAAAGCTGTAAACATCCTATCTCTCCAGCATGTGTCATCCTTATGTCCTAATGGCCTATAGAAGGATGGTATTTTCAAAAAGGTGACATTAGCCAGCTTCTGCCCTTAACCATGTCCTTTGTACATGGGTTCACATGACACAGAGTTTGAGACTATATATTATTCTGTCTTGTAGAATAACAGGTACAGATAAAGAGATAACTTAGGTAACCATATTATATAAATAGAGACCTCTATGGGGGCATGCCATATGACAGACATAGACATGGGTATAGAAATAAATACAGCAAATGCACTTGTCAAACAGACACATATGCACTCCATGCATATGTCAACTCTGCATTAGGACCTTCAAGTATGCATAAGTTAAGTTAATAATCCTCCTGTCATTTTTAGGGGATATCTTGATAAACACAATGGACATGGACTTACCCTAGTATAGTAGGGTATATATGTTTCTAGGAATAGGACTCATATACTTATTACCATGGGCCACAGCACAGATTTCACAGGCCACACCCATTCCATACAACATGGCAGACATATACAGGGATGGGATGTCCTTTTATTGCAGGTTATCTTGTTGACAGAACAATCTGCAAACAATATACACATGCAAGCACACCTACTCCTATTCAAAGGCTTTGCAATATAAGTTTCAGTGGGAGGATGCACATTATTTATTTGTTTATGTATTTATTTATTTTAACTGGGTTGGGGGGCAAGTAAGCAGACCATTCTCAGCTCTGACCTAAGCCAGTGTGGCAGTTACAAATTTCAATATCCAGTTGCATTTGTAAGTGATAACATAGTAATGAAATAGCATACTAGTATAAATATATGTTCAAAACATAGTAGCTATCAATGGACACAGCACAATTAGTTTTATTCTCAGATTAGCAATTGTAGCATCTTATCATGATAGTGAAAATGAAATTTGTACAGTTTAGAAGTATATGAGGAGTCTGATGTGATGTATAAGGTTTGTCACGTGAAATGCTCCTTGATATCAATTAACCATGTTAAAAGAGCAGCTAACTAAATTTCTTAGCAAGTGCTACTGTTCTGATATGGTTAAATTGTGGATTTTTCTGTTTTTTTTTGTTTTTTTTGTTTTTTTAAGGTGAAGTGGGATGTGAATGAACACAACTTGCCACAGACTTTCAGATCACAGAGTGCCTCCTTAGGGCTGTCTCTAGGTCCAAATACTGCTTGTTATCCCCTCTTAATGTTGTTGTTCAAATACATTGTATATCTTCCCAAATCTGCACAAACCATGCATATAAAATCATGGTGCTTCTCTAAAACAACTCAGTTTTAAAACCTTCTTGCGCAAGAGGTAGGGAAATTCGGTCAGGTTGCATGGATGTCTCTCACTCAGTTTTGCTGCCATGCAGTTTTGACATAAAGTGCATGTTGCTGCCTAAGGCCTCCCCTGACAGCCTGAGGCTGTGAGTTTGTGCTGAACACCTGCATGAGTGAGCATATTATGCTGCTTTGCAACTACATGTTTAGATTCTTGCAATTCAACAATCATGCTGTGAGCCTGATTCAGGGCTATCATTTTGTTTCTTGTGAAATTTTTAGATGAGATTCAGGAGAAATGGCAGCTTCAGTTAGTGTCCACCAGAGAGTGCATGAAGGAGAGCAAGATTATTTATGGTTTCCATCATGGCTGTTTAGGGAGTGCCTGCATACCCTGCAATGGTGGTACATTCAAAACAGTTAATGCCTGGCGTGAACTGGCTGAGGAATGGTCCTTAGCCACAAGCATCAACAGGACAGGAGAACAGTGCAGGTATTGCTGTGATGAACTATGGTGCAGAAACCTTGAAAATCTCCCTGCTTGGGAAGTAGAGGGTTTGCAATATTGCCCCAGAATGGTATGGTAAGTGGATAACATTGTACCTTTTTCTTGATTTGACCAGTGGTTTTGAAGATCATTTGAGGAAATACATGTATATTCATTATCAGGTGGAGGTGGCAGTGCCAGTTATGTTTACCACATTTGATGTTGATTCCTTTTGGGCCTGTAATGTGTTGAGATTTTGTTGCACCATCTCACAATGTCCGCACACCATTGGCTGTGTCCCTATGTATAGTTGTCACTTGTAGCCATTGTTTTTGCATTGTACCTTACACTGGTCACTCTTCTCCAATGTGCCCTTTCTCTTTAAGTGTAAGCAGAGTGTGACAGTAATTGTGTTACCTTCTGCAGGAGGCAGGAGAGTCTTGCAACCAACATAGTTAGTTCTACCTGCTGCTCTAGATGTGCATTTTAATTATATTTAATTCAAGGTAGCTTACTTTAGCAAACTTCCTAATGTGTTTCCTCACTGCAGGTCCAGATGGCAGGCCCCTCCTCCATATCTCACTCCTGCTCTGCCTGTTGCTGTGAAGACTGAGGGCAATGAAACTGGAGTTGTTAAATTGGAGGAGGGCCAAGGCTCCTCACCAGGAGGCAGCTTTGTCTATTGCCTGTTGTGGTTCAGTTGCAGTTGTTGAAGAGGGCAGTGGGCATGTATGTGGCCTAGATAGACAATCTTCTGGAGCAGATAACTGACTCATTTATGTTATTCATACCTTGGCTACCCTGATCCATGACCGGGAGATGGATCTTTGCAGTGTCCGTCTGGGCCAGGCAGCTGATAGCACACTGTTGGAGTTGTTAAATTGGAGGAGGGCCAAGGCTCCTCACCAGGAGGCAGCTTTGTCTATTGCCTGTTGTGGTTCAGTTGCAGTTGTTGAAGAGGGCATTGGGCAGGTATGTGGCCTAGATAGACAATCTCCTGGAACAGATAAGTGACTCATTTATGTTATTCATACCTTGGCTACCCTGATCCATGACCGGGAGATGGATCTTTGCAGTGTCCGTCTGGGCCAGGCAGCTGATAGCACACTGTTGCTCATACTACCAACACATATTATATGTTGTCCAACCTTCCTCAGCACAATTCGTCTTCCCTCTGTTTGTCTGTGTCCTCCCCATGTCTGTCCATCTGAGTGCATGCACATCAATCCCTGTTTGTCTATACTGTTGTGTGTTTGTGTGTGTGTGTGTGTGTGTGTCTCTGCTAATTGTTTTTTTCTCATTTCTTATCCTGCTTTTTCTTCCAACCTTTCCCCTTCCCTTTTGCCTCTGTAAAGAGAATTGCTGCACTAGCCCAAAAAAATGTTGCTCTTTCTCCTCCATCCTGCACACGTCCATGCATTTCCCTTGTGTGTGACTCTCTGCTTGCTGCCTTCTCCTCCTTTTTTATTTACCCTTGACCTTCCCTTGTAAGCATCTCACAAGTGTCCACTGCAGATGAAAATATCTATGGTTGTACACGTCTTGCTCACTGTGTGCCATCCTGTCAAAACATGTGTTTCTTTATTTTTCAGATGTCTCAGTCTGTAGAGTCAGGTTTGCAGTTCTCATGAGGTAGCCCAATGTGCTGCCGATGTAAAGATGTTCTGCAGATACTATTCTAGCTTCTGGGTATGTGTTTTATGCATGTATGTCTCTTCTTACGTAGATGCTGTGCTGCCTTTTATTCACCCTGAAGCACAGTCCCCCTTTAGATATTCAGTGACTCCCTGTACCACCATGCAGTGCTGTTCAAGCATTATGCAAAAATGCAGTGCATCTCTGTGAGTCTTGGCCATTGTCTTCTCCACACTGGCTGATATGGGCGCATATGAGATCAGTCCACTACTTTGGTTAACACAGTTAATAAAAATAAATAAATTTTGCTTATTTTCTTAAAAACTAAAGTTGTCATTAGCGCTAGTTATGGGCAACAAACTTGCACTACTTTCATCCCCATAACATCACTTCCACAGAGCACTGCAATGCTTTTCAAATGTTTCAATTGCAGTGGTGGCTGGTGACTTCAAATTAAAGGAGGGCTACAGGAGACAGCTGAATGGGTGGGGCCAATGGGAAGGGGTGTGGTCAACTAGAAAGGGGTGGAGCTATGCTCAAAACCACAACGACTTGAACTTTAATTAAATACACTGCAGTGGGTGCCAAACAGTCATTATGAGAGTCCAATCAAGACAAAATGAAGTGTAGAAGAAAAAATATTTCAATGCATTGGCTACATGACAACTTACTTAATATCCAGATGGAAACAGGTTGTGAGGCATGAAAAAATAAATTACTTTTTAAATACATTACTGGAATGCCGGGTCAAAATCAAGTATAAAAAAACAAGCAGCACTCAACTCAAACCACTACTCCTTGCACTGCAGTTCTAATTATAATTTATATTCAGCTTTATAAAACTACCAAGTAACATGCTGAAAGTAGCAATCTCTGTGATACCCCCACTTGTAAAAATGTTTCTTATCCAAAAAAGACCTGCTGCCTGACACAACTATCTACTTGTTTCATGGGGAAGATATGATCAAAGTAAAAATGAACAAGAAACAAGCTCAAGATAAATTGCTTAAAGGATTCCTGCACAAGTTATGGACCACACATGATAGATTGGCATTCTGTTTAGTTTACGGGTGAAGCCTGCAAAGATAACTGCAAGTCTCCAACAAATGTAATGAGCTTCTGAAAATACTGTAATCATGTCCTTTATTACAAATACTGTCATATGCATTTCAATACCTAAGGCTTATACATTATCTAGTTATGTAAATATTCTCTGCATGGCAACAACAAAAAGGCTTTCAATGCTGGTAATTCTTTAACAGTATACTTATTAAAGCTTACTTGCATCTTACAATCTCTGACAAGCTTACCTGATGGTCATTAAATCATTGCTACTTAAACAGAGCAACAGGGCACGGTGATAGCATGCATTTCCTGAATAATAAGAAGCATAAATCAACAGTATAAAAATATGACAGAAAACCAAAACATTCTGCAAAATCAAGGACAGATGAAAAGCCATGGTCGTACTTGTGGCCTACCTTGGATGGGGGAATACTCTGCACACTTACACTGCATAACTGCTCCTTGCCTTCCTTGGACACATCCAGAGCTACTACAATGGGGAGTGGAATGCAACAAGTATGTCACAATTTGAAATGTCTCTGGCTGATGGTGATGGCTCTGACACTCATACCTCTCAACTTCAGAGCAATAAATCTGGACAAAGCCATACATAGAACTAGAAGTGAGACACAGGCCCAAAATAAGGACAATTTTTAAATATTTCTCTTATTAACTTAGATAATAGAACAGTAGTAGGTTTTGCATTAATACAAATTTTCTGAAGGGTATGAAATCTGAAACTCAAATGTCTGACATTATTTTCTAACTTCAATCTTTAATGACTTGCCACTAATTTGCCAGAAAACCACAATTGTATGAAAAACAGACCAAAAATATGATGCAAAAATATAAAGTTGCCACACAATACAGCTGGGAACCTGTCAAAAAAGGGACACCTTTTTAATATTAACACTGTTAACTTGAGCAGCTAACAAAATAAGAGCATCTACATGCATTTATGAAATAAAAGTAATCTATAACTCTGATCATTACAGTTATATATAATTGTAAACCCTCCATCTTTTCTTCCAAAATTGCCATTTTGAGGAGGGATTATTAGGGGAGAGCAACATTTTGAGCCAAAATTGGGGACAATTGAGAGGTTTGGATATTCCTAATTCTACAAAGCAATTTGCACGTACATCTCAACCTCTTAATGCAGAAAATCTGGACAAGGCCAAGTATATTGGGGGAACATACAAACACTACTAAAAATTGCTCTTGTATAAACTTAAGACAGTTGATAGAATAACAGGTTTTGCATTAGCATGCATTTTTCTGAAGGTTATGACGTCTGAAACTCAATGTCTGTCATTTAGTGACTTCATTCCTAAATGTTTTGCTAGAAAACCACAAATTTTATGAGGAACAAACCTAAAATAAGAAGTAAATATCTATTCATTCTGCAAATATATGGACAACTGAGAGGTATAGTTCAACCGGGGCTGTCTGAGTTTGCTACCCCCCCCCTCACAAAATCATGGTCGAATGGAGCCTCCCCCCTGCAGCCATTCCAATGTCCCATTCCTTGGTTATTTTGCCCCATTTACCATAAACACTGTAATGTGCATGCTGATTTACTTCTGCGATGATTTAGATTTCATTTGAAAGTTTTATTTTGTATTTTACAGCACAAACCCTAATAGATATCTTTTAAACAAAGCAATGCAGTCTCACAATGAAAATAGACAGCATTAAAACTTCTCTGCCCTTGAAACTCACATGCATTGAAACAGCATTGAAACCCACATTCAAAGAAAATACATTTTGCCAGTGGCAGATAAAGATTAACTCTGGGCTGTTTTCAAAATCATAGGCCCCTTGAACATGAAACATACACATGCTCTTTGATACACCTTCCTGACTGTATTACATTATATTCCTTGTACAATACAATACAGTTGTTAAAGGGCATTTTAAATTTATTGTTTTGAACATTTTTCCAGTAAACAATGAAACAAAATGCATGAAACAATGACAAAACTGCCCAATTCAGAACATTTCCATCATAAAAAGTCTACTCAACCTTCTATAGTCCACCAGTATCAGTAAATATGCACAATCTCTGAAGTAGTAAAATCCACATTAAAGAAATCTGTAACTAATAAAGAGGTTGCTGCTAGCAAACAACTTTATATGTCATTGTTTCATCTACAAATAAAGTGCCTGTTGCCCTTGAAGAATAAATTGCCTATGTTGCATGCATTAAAAAATGATAAGCTAGTAATACCGCAATAGGGAATGGATAGCAAACTGATAACAGGTTCATAGTTACTAGGTATCTTTGCCAAAAAAGACTGCAGCATCCACCCCCTTTACAACACAGTACAGTATCAGCAATGCATCTACCTACTGTGGGAGTAGAACCAACAGCCTTCTGCATCAAAAGCAAGTATACTACCTGTTGTGCTATTAACAATGCAAGCAGACTTAGCATAAGCAGCACTAAAGTTTTGTTCCCCTGCAGCTCTCAGCTCCTTGTAAAATCAACTCAACACTCAGCTGTATCTCTGAACTTTGCAGCACAAGAAATCTGGAAAAAGCCAACATTTATTGGGGGGGAACAAAAGGCCAGAAACCAGGGACACATTTTAAACATTGCTTGTATAATGTTGGAAAGTTGCTAGAATAAAATGCTGTGTTACCACCATACATTTCACTGCCACGTCTTGAACCTAGGGGACCCTGTGCAAAACAGTCAGAGAAACATACCACTACGCCAAATCAGCTGAAATAGAGGAAGACAAACTTAAATGGCTACCATTTAATGAATTCAGTTCTCACCATAGATGTCAACCTCTTAGCAATACACACCTGAAAAAAGCCAGTAATGTGGGAATACAGCTGCCAAACATATTCAGTGAATTCAGTTCTCACCATAGCTCTCAACCTTAGCACAAAATACCAGGACAAGGCCAATAATGGGGGAATACAGTCCCAAAAATATGGGTAAATTTCAAATATCCATGTTATAAACTTAGACAATTGCTAGAATAAAAGGTTTTGTTTTACCATGTACTTTCTGAAGAATATGAAGTCTGAAATTCAAATTTTTAAACATTTGTTAACCAAGAAACTAGTCTGACTTGGAACAAAACAAAGCCAATTTTCAGCAGAGCAGGGAGAAACACTCCAGACACATCTTTGTAAGGGATGGGAGGACATGTAGACTCCACACAGAAGGCACCCCAGCCAAGAATCAAACCAGAGAACCTGTAGCTGTCAGGCAACAATGCTACCAGTGCACCACTGCACTACAAACCTTTGCAAGGAAAAATGAAGATACAGAAACCACAGATTTTATGAGGAACAGAACAAATATAAGGCAAAAATCTGCAATTTTTTACAAATAGTGGTGGGTAGGGAATTTAAGTACTTGCCACCTGCGTCCAAGGTACAGGTTTCAAGCCTGAGTATCTCTACCCACCACTATTTGTTAACAGGGGCATTTTACACAGACAGACACACACACACACACACACACACACACACACACACACACACACACACACACACACACACACACCTACCTACCTCCATTACCTGTAAATGGGTCCGGAGGCAGCAAACCTCCACACACAAGGTCCAACTCCATTGTCTCGAAGCAGCAAACACACATACACCTCCATTACCTGTAAATGGGTCTGGAAGCAGCAAACCTCCATACACAAGGTCCAACTCCATTGTCTCGAAGCAGCAAACCCTCGCTCAACTTAACGCTTCCCTGCAAGAGCTTAGAACTCAACTTACCTCTCTCCTGATTGATCCTGTGCTCGAATCCCTGCTCACCTCTCTCCTGATTGGTCCTGTCTGCGGATCAAGCAGTCCGGAGCTCCTCTGTTCTGTGCGGTCGTGTAATGCACAGATTCCTGGTCATCTGCGGGGCAGTCTGAGTGTGTCTGCGCATGCGGCAGTTCCGGTACTCGTTAAAAAATACTTTTTTTTAAATTTTATGTTTCACATTTTTTATTTCTTTTATTTCTAGGTGGGAGGGCTGCAGTCCGATAGCAAAAGCCGCCCCTGTTCAATTGTATCCAAAGCCATCCAGGCTAAGATGAGAATATTGTCTTGATTTACTGCATTTGTATTTGCATCATACATGCATAGCTAATGTTTTTGAGCATTTCTTAAACCGCTATTTAACTCTGTGGCAAAAATCATCATTTTTCTGTTTGTTTGTGTTTTTTAATTCTATTTGCCTCCAGATAACCTTGCAGAAGGGTGATTTAGCCAGGGACTTAGTTGTTTGATAACTGCTTGTTGTTTAATCTGCACTTAAGAGCTACATTTGCTGTACTTTTACATTAAACAATTTCAGGATCATTCATCTTGTGGCAGAACATGTGTACATAGTCTCTCTGAGTTGGGAAGCATTCGATGAAGGTAGAGTGTGATAGTTTATGGGCTAGAGAACAACAGTGCTCTGCAGCAATCAATAAAACATAAATCAAAAGAAACTCCAAATATCTCACATAAGCCTACACCCAATGGTCCCTCAAGAGCAAAGCCCACAGTCAACAGGCCCATAAACTGTGTTTGGATGAAGAGATGGCCAAACCTGTGGTTCCACTGTCACCAGAGAATGTGAGACATCAAGATCAAAGCTAAATCAAATCATGGCTGCTATGCAGTAATAATAAACAAATAACTGACAAAGGGCTAGGGGTAGCAACACTAGTCTAGTTCCCAGTGACTTGGCAGTCAGGCTTTGAGAGAGTAATCCATAACAGAAGTAACAAACAGAAATTTATAGAAAAAAACAATTAAAACAAATAAGTAACCAAAATCAACAAGAAAAGAATGAACTAGAAGATAGGAATTATAAAATGCATATTTATTTATCATTCCATACTGAGACCAAATTGTCTTAAAATGTAAAAATAAGACACACTCTTTTGATGCAGTGCTAATTATTTCAGAGATTTACCATGTTTATAAGAAAAACTGTACTTGTATCATCACTGTAACTTACAAATATTAAGTTGACTTTATAATGCTTTTGTGAAGAATGCCAAAAGACAGGACTTTCACTTATTTTCAATGTTTCTAATATGTTCCTGCAAACTAATGTTAAACTTATATTTTGTTTTTCCAGTATAAAAAATGCAAGAAGGAGCATAAATTAATCATTCAGAATGAATAATAAACACAGGAATGACAAGGTCCGTTATTAATCCAAGAGAAATGTAATACAATATAGGATCGAATAAAACATCAAACACAGAGGAGAATATGCAAGGAGATGGGCACAAAAAGAGCTAAGAAGAGGAATTAGCAGCCATAGGAGGGAAAACCTAAGTTTGTCTATAGAAAGGAACATCATTTTAAAGGGGCATTCAAAAAAAGGGAGAGATAGTAGTATTATCACTCCCAGGTACACATATAGTAATAAATCTAGAGGCATGTATAAGTGTCTTGATTGTACTGTCTGTAGATACATTCTAGAGGGCCCTTACATTCAGTTATCTCATACACCATATACACTAGGGGTTCCAGGCAACTTTTCCTGTAAGACCAAAGGGGTGGTTTACATTGCAGTCTGTGACAAATGTTCAGTCTTTTATATCGGGATGACCACCAGAAGCTTAAATGCTAGAATGAAGGAACATATTTATAATATAAGGAAGAAAGAAAAAAATCAAGCATTTTACAAGCATAATGCAGAATGTACAGGTTTTAAAAAAATTTGGTTTCTATTTTGGAACATTGTGAACATGACATTCGTGGTGGAAATTATAAAAATCTTTTAGCCCAAAAGGAGGCTAGATGGCAAATCAAATTGCTGGCTGATCAGAAGCCTGGTTTAAATGATGCCATCAATATTAAATGTTTTTTAAAAGATCGTGAGGCATATATTAAATAATGTTTTTGATTTGCTATGTATGTTATTAGTTTTTATTTTTTATTAATTAATTTTCCTGTGTTACATTGCGAAGTTTGGTTGTGAGAACACATTTAAAAGGTTTTTAGCAATTGGGCTCTGTTCTACATAATTAATCAATTGGTGTTTAATTGTTTGTACTTTTTATAGAGTTCTTAATTTGTATCATCATGTGGTTCTGAAGAAGTTGTTATACGAAAGCGGCAATTAAAGTGGAATTACACTATTCTAGTGTTATGTTGTCTTCTATTCAGCTTTGAGTAGTTTTTTGTTTTTGCAGTTTTTTGTTCACTGTTATTGGCACTTGTTTTTCACTGGTTTTATTTGTGTCGTCATGGCTGAATCTCAAAATGAACCTTTGATGGACATAAGTGTTTATAACACTCCTAATGTTTCAGAAGGGTCCTTAATGCACCAGCTGTTGAAAATTTTGGGAGATGTGCAAAAATCTTTGGATGTTCTGACACAAGAGAGAATCCCATATTGTAGAGACCAAGGAGTCCATTTTTAATGGGTCTGACGATGATGCTCGAACAGTGATTGAAATCAGCACTTTTGAACCGCATAGGGAGGTACTGAAAATCAACCATATGGCTGGATGGAGAGCTGAAAAGCAGAGTCCTAGTTATGCTAATATTGCAGAAATACTTTCGGAATGTGCTTATCTGTTCAACAACAAAAACAGGTCAGTTAATTCTGCTGAACTTCCTTACTACAAAGAACAATGTGAGCAGTTAGATAAACTTTTAAAGAAATATAAAAGTTTAGACATTGAGAATAAATATTTTATGAAATGCATCGAGTTGGGGATAGTTCCCAAAGGTCTGAGATTTTTCAAGTGCCCGAACGGGTTTCTTGTTACTGATCCATTTTTCAAAACAGAACAGTTCTTCAATAATGCTGGGGATGAATTTTTAAAACTCCTTATCGAACGAAATTGCAGTATTATGAAAGAAATAAAGGGAGAAGTTATTGCTATTGAAACTAAGTTGCAGGTTAAATTTAATGAAAAAAGTGACATGTCACGCTTCTAAAAGACATTGAACAACATGAAAAATTGCTGGTAGAGAGAAAGAATAAGAAGTTAGAATGAGGCATTACTGCTTATAGTACGGGTGTTGCTTTTTCGATTTTTCTTAAATCTGATAAAAAGCAACCCAATGGGATAACTAACAACAGATGGTCAACATTTCCACCAGCCCACCTTAAGTCTAATCAACAGAGAACTTCCTTTAAACCGATGGGGCTTATGTATAATACAGGCAATGTCTGTGAAATCAGCAGTGTTTCTGAAAGTGAAGATATCATTAGCAATGTTAATAACGTGACAGGTTCTTCTTTAATTAAAGCTGTTGAAAAAGAAGTATCCGAAACTACTGTAAAATTTGATGTTTTTTAAGTTCAGAGAAGGAACAGAGAGCTGGCAAGCAGCCAAAGATGACCAGGAAGAAAGCCAGATTAATGTCGGAATCGTCTACGGACAACGATTAGGTGATGACAGGTTTGAAGAGGACATTTTAAATTTGTCTAGTTTTAATCTAAATGCATGCATATTACATTGTTGAAACTAGGTTTGCATTTCATTCCTAGTAAATGAGCTAATATTATTGACTCTATTATTGATTTAAAGAAATTTACTAGGAAGTTAAATTTAAAATATAGCTTAAAAGATGTTTCAAAAAGTAACTGCGTGTTTTTTAAACCTTTGTGTTTCAATCCTGCCCTAATTCATACTATTCAAGTTTTTGAAACTATATGTGAAAAAGAAATAAGGGAGATATCCAGTAATAAATGTGAACATTACTACAATAATTTAGATGTTAGAATGAGAAGGGCTATGAAAGAATTAGTAGACAATAAAAATGTCAGAATAATGAAAAGTGATAAGGAGGGATGATAGTTTTGATGAACCAAAATGATTATATTAGTAAAATCAAAGCCATGCTGGGAAATGTAAATGAATATAAAGTAGTTTGTTCTAATAATATAAGCAAGAGTTTTAAATATGTTAGTGATTTCTTGTATGAAAATCTGATTTGTGGAAATTTAGATTCAGTTATGTATATTTTTTGTGAAGTAGAACATCCTAAAGTGGGGGTCTTGTTTGGCATTCCTAAAACTCATAAATGCCTGACCCCCCACCCCTTTAGACCCATCATTTCTGCTCTAAACTATGATACAGGAGGGATTCCAAAGATGGTTGATGCAGTGTTAAATCCCTTTGTTGTTAAAATGAAATTTTCCTTGAAAGATTCCTGGGACTTCTTGGACAGTATTAGAGTAGTTAATGAAGCCCATTTATTTGACCCGGATCATCATATCATTTTTACCCTCAATGTTGTTTCCTTGTATACTTCCATACCCCATAATAAGGGGATAGAAGCTGTGAGGGTGTATTTACAATATTATAGTGATATGTCTAATACAGAAGTTAATTTTTATTGTGATGCTTTGGAAGTAGTTCTTGAAAACAATTTTTTTATATTTAATTACAAGTATTACAAACAAATTAAAGGGTTGTGATGGGGTCTAGAGCAGCCCCTGTTTTTGTTAATCTAGTTATGAGGTGGTGGGAGCACACTATTCTAGATTCTTTGAGAAATTAATTTAATTTTTTTTATTATAAGAGATTTATAGATGATCTGGTTTCCATAATAAATGGGGGGATTGAAGAAGTCGAATTGTTTTGTAACAAGCTGAATGAGGTTTCTGACTTCCTAAAATTTGTTGTGGGAAGTTATGGAAAAAGTATTGACTTTTTAGATGTCACTTGGAATGAAACAAGTAGAAAATTTGCAAGTAGGATTTTTCATAAAAAGACATTCAAGAATAGCTATTTACATGCCACTAGTCAGCATACCAAGTTCATGTTAAGGAGCATACCTAAAGGTCAGTTCATCCGAGCAAGTAGGATGACTAGTGATGACCAACTGGTGATTGATGAATTTGAAAATATTGTACAGTTATTTCTTGAAAGGGGATACCAAGAGGTGCTTTTGAGAGAACTAGCAAATAATGTTTTTGCACAGCGGGAAATAAAATACCTTCCCATTTTGATTAAAGTTTGATGACAGAGACTAATAAGTGTGTTAACAATGATGAGTCCCCATGTTTTAGTATGTGTATGAATGTTGACAATATTAGTTTACGTAATATAATAGAAAGTAATTGGAAAGTTCTTGAAGGTACTGGTGATTTAATAGAAGCCATAGGAGGGAAACCTAAGTTTGTCTATAGAAAGGAACATCATTTTAAAGGGGCATTCAAAAAAGGGAGAGACAGTAGTATTATCACTCCCAGGTACAGATATAGTAATAAATCTAGAGGCATGTATAGGTGTCTTGATTGTACTGTCTGTAGATACATTCCAGAGGGCCCTTACATTCAGTTATCTCATATACCATATACACTAGGGGTTCCAGGAAACTTTTGCTGTAAGACCAAAGGGGTGGTTTACATTGCAATCTGTGACAAATGTTCAGCTTTTTATATCGGGATGACCACCAGAAGCTTAAACCCTAGAATGAAGGAACATATTTATAATATAAGGAAGAAAGAAAAAAAATCAAGAATTTTACAAGCATAACTCAGAATGTATAGGTTTTAAAAAAGTTTTGTTTTCTATTTTGGAACATTGTGAACATAACATTCGTGGTGGGAATTATAAAAATCTTTTAGCCCAAAAGGAGGCTAGATGGCAAATCAAATTGCAAGCTGATCAGAAGCCTGGTTTAAATTATGCCATCAATATTAAATGTTTTTAAAAGATTGTGAGGCATATATTAAATAATGTTTTTGATTTGCTGTGTATGTTGTTAGTTTTTATTTTTTATTAATTAATTTTCCTGAGTTACATTGCAAAGTTAGGTTGTGAGAACACGTTTAAAAGGTTTTTAGCAATTGGGCTCTGTTTTACATATTGAATCAATTGATGTTTAATTATTTGTACTATTCATAGAGTTCTTAATTTGTATCATCATGTGGTTCTGAAGAAGTTGTTATGCAAAAGCGGCAATTAAAGTGGAATTACGCTGTTCCAGTGTTACATTGTTTTCTATTCAGCTTTGAGTAGTTTTTTGTTTTTACGTTTTTTTGTTCACTGTTATTGGCACTTGTTTTTTGCTAAGTAGAGGAATAGGTTGTATCACACAGCTATCAATAAGTAAATCTACTGATTTTCCCTCTATAATAGGAAATATTGGGATAATGTGGTACTACATTGCACAACATTTTTACGAAGGCATTCTGTTAATTGACTTTTAGGTTTATGATGATAGGATGTACTTACACAAATCAAGAACAAATTAAAGGTCTATACAACAAAGTCTTACTATCCGATAAGTGATTTTCAATAGAAGTCTAGAAGTGTTGATATCACCTATTGCTGACTCCACTGCATAGTGTTTATTTTTTTCTGTATGCCTCCATACTTCATTGTAATGTCAATGACGTATATGTTGCTTTAATAAAAGAGATGGCATCCACCAATTCAGTCTAGGCACTGTGTGGTAACCTTAATAATGAGATCTGATGTTCCCTCTTCCATCCATTCCTCAATGGATGGGGTCTTCATTATCCAACCTAGGATCCAACATAGGCCACTCTAGACTTTGCATATCCAACACACGCTCCTCCCTTTACTCATAATCCTCTCCTGCCCCTGTAATTACCTCACTGTTTGTCCAAACAGACACTGTCTCCATGCTCATGCTTGCCTTGGCTAGGTGCTTATCCTTTTTCAGATATTTTAATATATGTCGAGGTATTTTTCTATCTAGAGTTGATAGATTATAGCTTTTTTTTTGTTAGGTAGTTTTTTTCGACCAGTTTTGTGGTTATCTCTCATGCCTTTGGCAGTCTTTCTTTCTTAACTCTAGTATTGTAGTGCTGTTTCAGATCTAGGCTTATTAGTTGTTAAATTAGTAACTGCTGTAGTTTGTAGTGTGATTATTTAGCTATGTATTGTGCTTTATTTTCTACCACCCTTTAGCTTGTGTTTGTGGTGACTGGGAGTTTTCCCTTAAACAATGGCTGACAAACCACCAGGATTTAAAAAGGACCTGGCCTGTGGCCAAAAGATACCAAATTCTAATTCAAATACTAAGTTTGGGTTTTGTCTTGGAGCTGCCCATCTGGATGAACAGTGCTCCATCTGCACTGCTTTGGTCCTAGGGCAATCACCAAGAGAAGAAATAAACTTGTTTTGAAGGGACTTCTCCTTGCCCCTGTAAGAGACTCATCCCAGGCTCATTCATTTGCATCTGGAGCTGCTCCCTCTCTCAACAATTCTTCTGACAGGCATAAGGGAGAAAAAGTTGGTGATAGACCAAAGGAGAAACTGAAGAAATCCAAGAAACATTCCTTGGACCATTCCTCTTCTTCTGCTGTTGCTTCAACCCCCATCTCCAAAAATTCCAAAATCTTCACATCCAGTCCCTGTCATGGACACAGTACTTGTTGTATCCAATGCCACTCCATTAATGGAGCCCATTTCCCTGATGCTACATTTTCCCTTCATATAGGAGAGGACCTTTCACAGGTCTTCCAGGTTCCCATCCACAGCCTCTTCACTGCAGTCAGTTCAGTCTAACAGAAATCTTTCCAAAGCAGACGTGGATTGGATGATGAGCATGTTCCTCAGGACCCAGATTAAGTTGGAGGGTCACCCAGTGCCATCCACTGACAGACTCATGAAACTAGTCCCCTCCCCCTAATCCCATTATTGCTCCTACCTCAATCTGTCTTCCTGTTTCAGGGACTCTAAATCTGAGTGCTACGCAGGGCTTGTCCATATCAGATCCAATGACTTGGTTGTCTTCTGCTTTGATGCCTTCTCTGAACTAACTGGCTGAGTAGCTCAGATATGGAAGCATTTCAGGGCAGAAGCATATGCACTGGATCCAGGGGGAGGGGGGTTGACTCTGAAGTTTTCAGAGATGTCCATTCCTCTTGTAGCCTTGGTGTTAGACAAGTCTGCTCCAAGTTCGGCTCCAGAGCCTAGTCAGGTCAGATTATGAAATTGCCTAGAGCAGCTATTTCAGCTTCGCCCAGGATTATTTTGCATTCCCCCTCAGCTTCGCCATTTGAGTCATTGAGAGATATCTTCTTGTCTGATGAATGAACTTCTATTCCTCACTTGGCTATATCCATCCCCTATCGAATCCCCTTGGGTCCTGATCCTACTCATCCTGTCCCATTGAGCCTCATGACAGTCTGTCTTCAGGACTTTCATTCTTCTTCCGAGTCCTCAGCAGAACATCCCACCATAGAGGTTCCTCAGAAGCATGTTTGCAAAAGGAGACATATTGAGTCACTAACTGAAGACACTGACTTTGAAGGGGGGGGGTCCCCATATCCCCCACCTTGAGGATGTCTCACTCTCTGAGATCCTTGAACTTGAGACAGAGAAAGTATATGGTCCTCCGAAGCCTCCTCACAGGAGGAGTCAGTATTTCATGAGGCCTTTGGTTTCAGCCCAGCTACTTCTTTTGTTGCCCTGCTGATGAAATGGTTGACCTTATCTCAAAGCAGGTGTGGAAGGAGCTGGACATGGCTGTACTGATTCCCCACAAGCCAGATAAGTTCTTAGCATCACCCAAAGACAGTATGCATTAAAACAAGGGTTATGCAATTGATTCCATGGTGGTAGCTGCTGCCACAAAGAAGGAGCTTGCTGAATAAAGCTCTTCTGTCCACCCCCCAAATAGAGAGTCCAGGGTATCGGACAGATTTGTGAAGTGGATATATGCTTCAGCAAGCTTTACAATGAGTATGCTGTACTACCTGGCACACATGACATATTTATTTATTTTACATTTGTTAACCGGGATTGTCTGACTGAGCAAAAGTCCTTTTTCAGCAGAGGCCTGGGGAGAAAAAAATATAACCGTTACAAACACAGTTAACATTATAACCATTCATAATAAAACTTGTAGAACAGTTATCATATATAAGATATTGCAGTTACAATTATCTATAACAATGTTATGAAGAATACTGCAGCAGCAGGAAAGGAGATAGTGTTAGGTAAAAAAATGATGAAGTAGACTAGTTTAACTTGTAAATGTTTTGGTATAAAGGAGAAGAAATGATGGTAAGACATAGGAAGTTAGGTTTGTTATTTAGTGAAGGTATATTCAAGGAGGCTGAGAACAGGTACAAATCCAGTGACTTTTTAAGTACTCTTTAATGGCTAGTTTGAATATTTTAGGATGTGAAAGTGATCTAACGTCTTGCGGGAGTTTGCTCCAAGCAATAGAGGGATGGTAGCTGTATTTAATGGCTCCTATTTTGGACTTGGGCTTGTAAATTTGTAAAAGGTCATGGGTGGAGCTCCTGAGTAGTCTGGATGGGACACAGTGGGAGATTATGGTGCCAAGTGTTGGACAGTAGGATGGTGAATAAATAAAGGAGTGTATAATTTGGACCTGAGAGAGGAGTAGGAGGTGTGGTAGTTTGAGCCAGTTTAGATGTTTGAGAGAGATACAGTGGTAAGATTTGTAAGGTTGTTTTACGGCAAATCTGGCTATTTTGTGATAGGTTGATTCGAGATTGCTAAATAAGGTGGAGTTAACATTTGAGAGTATTTGGGAGCAGTATGTTAGGCATGGCAAAAGATAAGCATGGGTGATTGTGGTTCTAGATTTAGGGGGTAGGAATTTTTTATTTCTGTAGAGAAGTCCTAGTTTTTGATGGGTTTTCCTGATACAGTTATTTGTATGGAGGTTGAATTTTAGCTGATCATCAATGGTTACACTAAGGAGTTTAGTACTAGAGTCAGCAACTATGAGAGTGTGATTTCATGATTTTATTGATAAAGTAGATTTGATATGAGTAACATTTTTGGGGAGAAAGAGTAAGAGTTTGTTTTTATTTGGTTATTAAGGATGAGCTGATTATTGGTGAGCCAGATTTCAGCAGAGTTGAAAGAAGACTGGGTAGCTGTTAGAAGTTCAGAGGGTGAGTTAGCAATATATTGGACTAATGAGGACTGTGGACAAGAGCAGTAGAGTGAGTTGGTGAAGATATTGAAAAGTAGTGGTCAAAGGATGGATCCTTAGGGAACAGCCATTTTCACTGGAAAGGGAGATGATAGTGAGGAGTCCCATCTTACTGATTGCTGTCGGTCAGTGAGATAGCTGGAGAACCATGCTATTGTTGTAGTAGAGAAGTTGAGATTAGAGTGTTTATTCAGTAGCAGAGGATGGGAGACAGTGTCAAAGGCTTTTGAGAGGTCAAGGAATAAGCATGAGATAAGTTTATGATTATTTATAGCTATAGAAATGGTGTTGAGAAGGGAAAGTAGAGCTGTAGTGGTACTATGTTTGGGTCAGAAACCATGCTGAGTGGTAGTGAGGAGTATGCCCTGTATAAGATATTGCATTACTTGTGTATGTATACATTTTTCCTAAGACTTTAGACATAGGGGAGAGAATAGCTATTGGTCTGAAGTTTGAGAGTTCTATGGAATTGCCACCTTTTTGAATAGGTATGGTGTAGAATTGTTTCCAGATAGCAGGTACTTCAGCTTCAGAAATGGAATGGTTGATTAAAATAGATACTGGCAAAGCAATAGAGGGAGCAACAATCTGAAGAAAGTAAGATGGGATACTCTCAACAGAAACAGAGCATGGTTTTAGTTTGGAAAGAAGGGTTTTGATGTAAGCAGTAGGGACTGCTTTAAGGAAAAAAGAGTTTGCAGAGTTGGCTGTGGGTGGAGGTTCCAAGCAATTTGGAACATTGCCACTGGAGTATTTCAGATTAGGATTGAAAAGTTTGGCTATTGACTGAATGAAATAGGCATTGAAGGTGTTAGCAGTCTTTTTGGGAGATTTGTCAGGAGATGGATTAGGTGAAGTAGGATTACCAGGATGAAGTATTTGGTTTATGGCATTCCAGAATTTTTTTGGATCTGATTTTAGGGCAGCTGCAGGGTTATAGTAAAAGTCTTTTTTATCTTTATCAATAAATGTTTTGTCTTATTTCTCAGTTTTTTATACGTTTGTAGATCTGATGGTAGTTTAGTTTGGGTCCAAGTTTTCCAGGCTCGGTCTCTGGCTGTTGTGACAGTGTGAGTGTTCTTAGACAGCCAAGGGGATATAGTAGCTTTTATCCTTACTTTCCGTAATGGGACTAGTGAGTTTAAGATATTTAGGAAGGTTGAGTTAAAAGCTTGAACTGCTTCATCAAGTGGGAGCTGGGTGAGGAAGTTCCAGTTTATTCTGAGTAAGAGATTATTAAAAGTTTCTGGGTTGAATTTGGATAATTTACGACAGGTTATGTATCTATGTGGTTTAGATAAGTGGGAGGTATGCTTCAGTACCTTTATTGGAGAGTGGTCACTCATGGAGTCAGAGAGTGTTTCAGGACTATGGTATTTAGAGGGATTTGAGACAAGAATCCAGTCAATGAGTGTTATTGGTACGAGTAGACTGGGCGATAAGTTGTGAAAAGCTATATAGATTTATATGGTATGTTGAGTTAGGACTGGTGTTTCCCAATTTATGTTCACGTCCCCAAGGCGCATAATACGGCAGTAATAGTAGTATAGTCATTGAGCTTAAGGTTTGCTACCAGTAATTCTGTGGGAGAAAAGGAAGGTATAGACAGCTTTAGGTATGTAAAAGTGAGGTTGTTGGAGTATACAATTGCAATCCCTCCTTCTTTTTTATTAGGGCGATCGAGGCGTATTATATTATATTCAGGAGGGAGTATATCCTTATCTAGGTTTTGTGGTATAAGCCATGTTTCTGTAAGGGAAATAATCTCTGAGTTTTGAGCAGATATCCAAGCACGAAGTTGGTTAACTTTATTAAGTATGCTTCGAGTGTTTATAGAGTAAAAGGAGATTTGTTTGTTGTTTTTTTGGTAAATTACTTGTGGTTGATAAGGTATTGTGAGGAGTGGTAGAGTTATAACTGGTTCCTGGGTTAGGGTGGATATCACCTGATGGGAGTAGTGAACTAGGATAGTAGTTAGGTTTGATAGTTATTAGGTAGTATTTAGTGTATTTTGATTTATTTGTAGATATTGTGGAATGGGAGGGGTGGGATTTTTATTTTGGGGAGTTGTACATTCATGGGGAGGATGTATGCAGATATGAGTATTGGTTGTTGGGTGTAGGAGAAGTTATAGTTGTGTGTATGGGTAGGTGTATAATGATAAGGGGTAAATACTGTTGGTGAGGATGTTAGAGCATGGAGGAGACATAGTGATAGTAATATTGCAGTGGAGAGGAATGGTGTATGCATAGTAATTACTGGGAGAAAAAATATATAATAAAAGGTGGTATGGACCAGGAAGAAGGTTAAAGTTAGAGGAGGAAGTATGGGTAAGCTAGATTATGTGTAGTTAGTTGGAGTGTGGTGCGATAGATGAAGATGTGGAAGATAGGAAACAGGAAGGGGGAGGGGTTTGATTATAGGAGGGAAATGGTGAAGAAGTATAAAGGAAATGATATGGGGGGGGTGAGTGAAGTGAGCCTGAGGGTAGCGAGGGTGAACGAAGCGGGGTCTACACCTGAGGCAGAGAAAGTGCCATTCCAAAGGAGACTATGTGTAAGCTGAGATCTTGAGTTTTAGTCAGGATAAGTAGAAATCAGAGTCAATTAACCTTTAAATGTCTTAGTTCTTTTATAGTTATTGTTAGTATGACTCCAGTTTTTGGGAAGTGTTTTTGAATTTTACCCTGAAATTCTTAAAAGGATATAAAATTAAAGCTGGGGTTAGTTACAGATGAAACACGAGAGGTAATGAAATGCTATTTTATAGATAAAAACATCAGGTAATGGTAATTGTTATTCCTGCTTCAGCACCTGATAACATATACCCCAGGATTCACGAAGCCTCCGTGTAAGAGTTATAACTCTTACACGGAGGCTGCAGTTAAACTGAGTGATGTCAGCATGCTCTGCATATTCATGAGAGCATGCTGAATCACACCCAAGTCGAACACGGCCGTGTAAGACAGTAGGGGGCGTGTCCGTAGGCTGATCCCTGCAAGCGGACACGCCCCCAGAAGTGTAAAAGTGTCCAAAGTACACACCCACAACAGAGCCCACGCAAATGTGAATAAACACAACACAACACATGCCCCTACAGACTATTAAACATAAAAGAAATATAAATGTACATGTCATTTTTTTTTTAAACTGTAAAGATGTTTAACCGTGAGTGCGCTCGTTTGCGCGGGCGTGCCCGTAGCGCAGCTACAGTTAGCAGTCAGTGGGAAAGCATATAAGAACTACATATGCAAAATAAGCCAGGAAGCAATAGCGAAGCGGTAGAGATGCTGGCTGCAAAGCAGGCATTCATGGTTCGAGCCCCCACAACACAATTTTTTTTTCTCAAAATAAGCAGGAAACAAGTCCCTGACACATATATGTACACATAAAACCAGAATATATGTAAAATGCAATGTAATAGCCTATTTATATTGAATAAATGTGAGCTAAGAAATGAATATAAACTGCCACATATGCCCATAGCTGAGCTACAGTTCAACAGAGGGAGGTCATGTGCCCGTAGATAAGCATAGGTTTAACTGGTGCAAAATGAGTGCCTATAGCCGAGCAGCGGTTTACCACGCTAAATATATGTGCCCCTAATTGCGCTAAGCAGCATATGCGTGCCAATAGCCAAATGAGTGTTAAACCGGCGTACCCCGTTTGCGCGGAGCTGCGCACCGCGCAAACGAGCTAACCGACGGGCAACGGTGAGCAAGCCGTATCCAAAATGCCTTTACACAGACACACCCCTCAACATGTCTAGACAGTCCTGAAAAATAAAAAGCAGTGGCCAGGTTCGAACCCAGGATACTATACATCAAAGTCAAGGTACAGAACCACTAAGCCATGACAGCAGTACATAGAAATGCAATATCAGCTCATATATAGGAATGAATACAAACCACAGCATGACAATGCAGGTTTACTGAAGTTGATACAATTCCAAACTGGCCAATCACAGATATGTGCGGGAAAAACGGACTATATAAGCCCCATAGGCGGCAATACACAGCATAAACGATTGTAGAACAGACCTGCAGTTAGAATGTCAGGTGTAGGTGAGGGTAGTCGCTTCCGAGCGCAGAGGTGGGGTGTTGAGGAGTCCAGGTACATGGCCTGGCTCCTAGTCCATAACCATGAGGCCCAACTCATGCAGGGCCAGGTCCTTTGGGGAGCGTACATGGCTGAGGCGTGGGACCAGTTGGCTCATGAACTCACCAGTGCCACAGGAATTCCTCGGACAGGTGAGCAGGTCCGTCACCACCATGCGGACCTGAAGAGACGTAAGCAGGACCAACTGACCCGTTGGATCCAGGAGGCCCGGCAATCACCCAACGCGCCACCACTGAGTAAGTATAAATTAATTATGTTTGTAGAAAGTTAAACTACCTGCAATCATGGAGATGTGTATTCCAATATTACTTCATTTATATTACAGCTGCAGGTGTCCGTTCTGCGAACCGCAGAGCCTATGCTGATAGGCTGGTGCGGTTGCGCCACCAGGCAGGTCAGTAATCCACAACTAGTAACTGTAAAGATGTATAAATGTATGACAGTTAGCATAAGAGTGCAGTGTAGCCAGGAAGGAATTAAATCTGCAACTCACAGAGTGTGAAAGTTTATGCAAGTATTGCCTGATTACAACAGTTCCCAGCCTGTAAGATGAAACTAATCATGAGACTGTCCAACACATATTTGTAAATAAAACTGCCCTGCCTGTAAGAAAATAGTACACAAACAGCAGCAGCAGGTAAAGTATAGCTGCAGAAGAGGATGAATCCACCTGTGTGAGATGAATACATGTGGAAATTCTGAAACATGACAGAAGTGAGAGTGCTGGAAATAACTGCAATAATTCTGTTAAAACATGTCAATAAAGCCTAGAAGTACCAGTCTGAATAGTAAAATGAAAGCAAGTGAGAGAGTGTGAGAAAGTGTCAGGAATACAGCACTACAGTAGTAATAACCCCTGAATAAAGTATACTGCAGTCAGGACATAATTAAATGCATGTGAGACCCAAAACCAAACAGAAACATCTGTTCAAAGTGTTGCTGCATGTGGAATGTGTACACCAAAATCTGGATATGCTGCTCCCAGTCTGAAATATGCAGATAGGATGACTGTCTGATATCCCAAACATCCACACCTGTCTACAGTTATACAAAGAACACTTCACAGGAGATGTATCTGCACAAATTTCGATATGACTTGTGTATGAACAGCAATAAAATGTAGACTTATGTTGCAGTAACAGTCCCATCTGCAAGGTTAAGTAGTTAACATATAGGACACTGTAGTCAGAACAGTAGTGTGTATATAACTGTAGCTATTATAAATGTACAGCATATGTGGTTGTATTTGAAGGTGTTAATAATATGTCTGATTTACCCCACCCTCTAACCATCTATAACCCATTCCACGGGAAAATGGTATGTGCAATCACAATTACCACCCCTGGACATCTGTCCTGTTGGGTCATATATATTTGCATGTCTGTTGATGCATCCGCCCCGTTCATACATCCACACCTGATGGCCTGTTGCCATCAACCAACCCTGCATGTTGTTGGACTGTGTATTACTGTTGGAATTATGCATGTGCTATGCACGCTGTTCAATGGTGTGAATAACTGGGTGTGTTTAATGGGAATACTAATGCATGCTGTTAAAACTAACTGTGAATGGTTTTATATGTCACTAACCCAAACTGTAATGACATAATGCAAAACATAGAATGACAGGGAAGGCGGGTTCCGCGGACCCACCTCTCCCACCTCAGCTGGCGAGTGCACCTGGCACTAGTGCCGAGTCGGACCCTCCTCCGGTGGCCCTGTGCCACCTGCGGGTGGAAGCGCTGCAGGGGACGGGCTCGCCTTCTGCAAGTGTGGCCGGAGGAGATCCACCACTCACCCTCCGTAGCGTCCGGACTGTGGTGCGTAGGGAGATTCGGGACTCTGTCCTCGAGCCCCTACGCCAGCTCGAGGCACGGGTGGCGCAACTAACGGGCTTGCCCGTTGCCCCGCCTCACAGCCCCAGCACCGCCCCGTCCTGGGCAGTGAAGGAACAGTGGCAGCTGCCTATGGGTGGGGATATCAGTTCCACTGTTGCCATCTGTGGGCTCATGGGCTCTGGACATCCCAACCTCCGTCCCCGTCATTTGTGTAACCCCCCCACATGTGTCATACACCGCCCCTGTATGCGTCTTGTTTGTCTTGTCTGTTAACCTACCCAACCTACCTCCCCAGCTGTACCGACTACCTTCACCTGACATACCACTCTCACCTGAAAAAAAAAAAAAAAGGGCACTCTGTACCCACAAAAAAATTACGCCCCATACATAGCTGCCCATTCCGCACACATGTCTACTGGACATGGAACCCATCAATTCCAATTGGCTGTACAACAGGTATTATTGTTGTCCTGACACCTCTCTCAGGGGTGGAAGGTTTCAAATGTCACACCAAATTACATACATATGCACAGCTGTTGCTGCTGAAGAAATGGGCAGCTATGGGCCTTACCTACATCCCTCCTGCACATCCCAAGCTTGTTTCCCTACTGTCTTACCCTCTTTGTGACCCCTTTTTCACCACTTTCCTGTCTCCCCGTTTTCTTTTCTTTCAAAGAAAATAGCGCGGGTGTGCGCTTGTGTGCGCGGAGCTAACCGCCAGTGCGCATGCGTGAGCTCCGCGCAAACCAGCGCTAACCCGGTTACAACAGCTTAAAAGTGCCTTAGTCACTTTGATTGACAGGTCCTGTACTCAGTTCAAAAGAAAAATAAAATCCCACTGTGAGTCCCGAACCCCGGACCTTGGCAACTATAGTCTACATGACTTACCACTAAGCCATGACTCTTACATAGAAACACTGTGCTAAAGTAAATATATCATTTAACAGTAGGAATGAATGTACAGGGAATATAGATGTGTAGTACACAAAGCATGACATTTAGAATCACAAACAAAACTGGTGGATTTCCATAATAGTAGTGTGTGAACAGAAACAGCCATGCTAGTTGGAAGCTAGTAGGTAATAATGTCACCATAGCACCTTGCAAGACACACACATACTCACAGCAGGAGAAGCACTGCCCATACCCCACAACCCCTTACAGGAACACATCCGGACCAAGTAATAAAATATGTGGAGCAAAGGGACAAAACCAGGGACACATTACAAATGAAGTTACAACAAATGCAGACAGTTCAGAAAGTAACAGGGTCTACACCTTGTGGGATGTTTGGAAGGGTATGCAGTCTGGAACTTGAATGTTTGTCACCATATCCTGACTTGAGGCCAGAATGACCTGCCAGATAAAGGTGTGCATGAGATAATGACCAAATTCTCAGGCAGACATGTGGACAGCCTGCAAATATCTGTACACATGACGGGTACAACACCACCATATTTGAATAGTTAAGACCCTAGACATAGCAACAGTGAATGTCTTACAGGGATGCCCCACAGACCACATGTGAAATGTACAAACAGTAGGCAGAAAGGTGTAACACATGCAATGGCAACTATGGGTTCCAGAAAGTATTCACCACTGCATGGCAGAAAAGGTGTAGTAATACCTATGCCCATGCTAACCCACAGTCACACCTGCAGCATACCAGACATATTAATGGGTGCACCCCACTGATATGTACCATTCCATGAGGCACATAACTGGTGAACCTGAAAGCCTCTGGGGCCTGCTCAGCAGCATACCCACATATGCTAATAGATGTCAAGGCCCACACCATGGCCAGACCACACTGCATGCTGTAACACCCTAGCAGATATAGCAAGCATTCCAGGGTGTGAATGTACATGGGAAATAGGAAAGCTACAGCAGCACACAACAGTCCAGACACCTAGCAGGCACACCAGTACTGACAGTGAAGGGCAACTATCAAAGACGTAGCAACAGAGTGCAAGCAAAGGTGAAAGGAAAGCACACACACACACATGCACACATCAACAATAGTAGTAGTTGTTAGTGTACATACACAGTCAGTACAGGAAACTGGTGAAATGAATGGAGGAATGTTAACCCACAACCCACCGAGTAAAATTAGAGATACCAACCTTTACACTCACAGAATGTTGTCCACAGCATAACAGCATGGTCCCTGCCATTAACATCTGAAAGGGCTACGCCTATTTCACACACCCTTTTATAGCACAGTTCTGCAATCACAGTGAGAACTGCAATCAGTACACAACAGGCTGCATGCAATTAGCAAATGCTGGCTAACAATTGGTGCAGAGGCCATCACATGGGCATATGCAGATACCTACAAAAGTATGCTGTATTCCATGTCCACGCATGCAATAATCACATTGCACCTGGAGAGAGACAGAGAGACAGAGAGAGAGAGAGACAGAGAGAGAGGGTGAAAGGGAGAACCACACCCAGAACTATACTGCAACTAAGCAGACAGACAGCAAGCCCCAGCAACAGCTACCTGGAAGCTGCAACAGTGAACCGCAGCAGCAGGACAGAGAGACAGACATTCGCAGACACAGCTGTGACAAACACAGGTACTGTAAAGTCATACTATCAAGGTGTACATACTGTGAACCCTCCATATGTGTTATTGGGCTGTATCCATATGTCTATGAAGATGTGTAATGGGCAGGGGATATACAGCACCTATCAGTGAAGGCTGTACATACAGTTGTATGTGTGAGCATCTATGTGCACATATATATGTCGTCTGATTGTAGGTTGTACTGCCATGTACTAATTACATTACAGAGCTATGTATGCTTAGCAGTATGTTAGTGTGTGTATACAGTAAGGTAGACATATATGCTGACATACCTGTCCAACATATGGCTATGTAGTCATGTCAACATATGTATGTGTAGATATCTTATATGTATATGTATACATATGATATCCATATATGTATACATACATGGAGAGAGAGAGATGTAGGACCACATAGACAGATGCTGATAGAATATTGTAGCGACATATCTATGCAATGCACACATGCAGAGATAGAAATATGTAGATACATATACATAGACAGACTGATCTGACCACCTACAGGTATGATTGTATATGCTGACCTGCAACACAGCCTGCCCCCCCTGTCGCCCACACCCCCTCTGTGCCCCCCCACATCTACAGCAGAATATGTACATCAATATATATATATGTGCAAATGCATACACACATATGTACATGTATATAGAAATAGACATATAGACATATCTTAATACATAGATATATGTATAGAGAGAGAGTGAGAGAGATGTATACAGAGCTGGAGTGAGGCACATGTGTACAGATGTATTGCAACTGGTGCCTGGTGACAAAGGCACGGAGTGAACACCAGTGTCACATCTGGAGTAGCATACCACAGTCCAGATCACCTACACAGGTAACCACCATATAAATGAGTGTCCGCCCACCACTGCATGTGTCAGGGGTGGTCAGGGTCAGACATGTGTACAATAGTGGCCCCAATGATAGTCACAGTGGCACACTATCCCTGGAACAGCTGCTCATGGTATGTGTCTGCACACATGGTCAGTCAGGCATGGACATGTAGGTCGGTGTACCCCCCACAGCACGTAATGTATGCCATGGTATGGACCTCACACGACAGCAACAGATATGTAGAAGGACACAGTGACATGTACAACACGGTGACAATGCACCCAAACACAGTACCATGCGCAGTGACTGTCACCACCATAGAGTACACGTATGCCACCCACGTACAGGTTACCACCCCCAGATGCACATATGGAGGTCACACCCATGACAGATGTCCAACAGGCAGTGTACCAGGCGCCACCATACACACCCTACTTGTCTGCTGTGTGTCGTCTGTGCCACTGCAATTTAGTGCACATGTGTAGGTATGGGTTCAGACTCACAGACAGGACACACCCTGCAACAAACCACACAGTGTTACGATGCGAGACTCCCCATGTGTACATGTCACACATACCCCTGCTGCATGTCACTGAGATAGGTAATATGCCATATGTGTCACCCTGTGTAACTGTGTGACGGCAGCAGGTACCATCACACCACATGTGTCACAATTGTCAGGTTAGCAGAACAGTACGCTGCTGTAGACATGGGGGCATTAGCATATTGCACAGTATTGTATTACAATGTCATGTATTGTGTTGTATTGTATTGGTATGGTGAGGTGCCTCCTGCATGGAGTGGAACCACTGGTGCTGTGCTCCAGTGTACAGGTACATACCCTGTAGTCCAGGTAGTGTAACATAGCACCTCTATATGTGTGTTTAGCGCCTGTCAGAGGGTATGTAGCATGCAACTGGGGATACCAGCAGGTCCCGTCCATGTCGTGTAGTCTGCTCACCTGTGGGTGTCTCTCACCTGGATAACTGTGAAGACCTTGAGGTTAGGGTCAGCAGGGATACCCATGCCTTAATACAGGGGGAGGGTGGGTGACACCTGCACTGACCCTGTCCGCCACAATGTGGTCTAGCTGTGGTGTAGGTGAAATATGTGTAGTGTACTACCCATGGGCATAGAGGATGGTTCCTGACCAGGTCGCTAAATAGGTCAGGTAGGCCTCCTGGTCATCTGCAGTATCACGCTTGATGTCCCACTCAACATTGCCCATGTGGTCAGTGTGATGGGAAATAGATCCTTACCAGTGCTGCTCAGACATACCCTCCCTTCAGAGACTGATGCTCTGTCTCGTAGTAGCTTACATCAAGTGTGATACAATCAGTATATGGCTGGGGTTTGCAGGACAGGATGCTGTCCCTTTGTGGACAGTGTCCTGGACATATATGGGAATGCATGAGCCATGTGGTCTTGGAGATGTCTGTAGAAAGCAATTGTGTAGGGGTCAGCATTGTGTGATGTCTCTGACACTGGCCCAGTGGGCTGTAAGGATACCATATCAGTGTTACAAAGTGTAACGTCTGTATCTGTAATGTTGTGCACTGTAGCCATCTCTGCTGGTGGTGGAGGTGGGATATGTATATCCAGGGCAAGCAGGGTGTTGTCAGCCCACAGTAGTCGCCGATGTACGCCATACAGTGCCTAGACACAAACACACAGAGTGAGGAGGTGCACCTCACCTAAATTGGTGTTCTGACTGCTGGTGTCCAGTAGTATGTCGTACGTAGCCTGGCAGGTACTGTACAACAGTTGCTGGCGAGCACTGCTACCTGGCCATCTACATGTGTATCCACCAATAGACAGACAGCTGCCACATATGTGTGATATGTGTTATTATGACAGTCAAGTAGCATGTGTATTATGTGTGCCAAGGTCTGCCAACATAGATTGCTGATACCATGTTATCTTTATTCCCAGGTACATGGCCCACCGAGACATGCAACCTACTCCGTGGCTGAGGATGAGGAGATACACCAGAGCCTGGTGCGGGACTATGCAACACTCTTTTCCCGCACCAGCCAGAATCAGCAGGTGAGGGCTGCACTGTGGCAGGACCTTGTCCAGCGGGTAAATGATATAGGCATGCATAATAGGACATATGAGCAGGTACGACATCACTGCAGTGATTTGATTAGACATGTCCGTCAGCGTGCATCAGATATCCACAGGCAACAGGTCGCCACAGGTGGTGGGGTGGCTACACATCCCCCACTCACCAGACTGGAGGGACTGCTCCTGAGTGTAGTGGCTCCAGTCCACCTGCAACAACAACAGCAGCAGACATGTGTCATGATGGAGGCTGGAGCCACACAGCAGCAGGACACTGAACGTGCAGGTAATATGTCACATGTGTAGTTGACTGTTGTGTACACTGGTAGTTAATGCATGTGTGTGGTGTGTCCTTTGTTTGTAGCTGCAACCATAGTATATAATGTGCAAGTGTGATATCCGCAATATTAGCTGCAGACCTTTGAAAGGCGACTGTGGTACACCTGACCTGTATCATACTCCGTAATATTGGCACAGTTGTGCCCACTAACATTAGTTTCCTCCTGTCTGCAGGACCCTCCGGTATCACTGCAGTGCAGCCTATCCATGCTGGTGAGTGTCTATTTACTTTACCTGTTAAGATGTTGGTAGTAATAGTACCTTTTGGCACACTTAGTGGTGCCCCTTGTATGCATGTAGGTGTGTCTGTGTCTGTGTGTCAATATCACGCATACTGAGTACTGTTCAATTGTGTGAAACTGTGTGCAAGTGTGCAAGTGTGCAAGTGTGCATGTGTGCATGTGTGCATGTGTGCACCTGTGCATGTGTGCATGTGTGCATGTGTGCATGTGTGCATGTGTGCATGTGTGCACCTGTGCATGTGTGCATGTGTGCATGTGTGCACCTGTGCATGTGTGCATGTGTGCATGTGTGCATGTGTGCATGTGTGCACCTGTGCATGTGTGCATGTGTGCATGTGTGCATGTGTGCATGTGTGCATGTGTGCATGTGTGCATGTGTGCATGTGTGCATGTGTGCATCGCTGGCAGTGTGAAGACATTGTAAACTGTGTTTCCTGTTTACTTCCCACAGGTTCTGTTGCTGCTCTGGTGTTATCTAGCAGGGAAACTGAGTCAGGTGCCGTGGGTACTGCCACTGATGACATTGGTGTAGTGGCACAGGACGGTATGCCAGGGTCCGCCATTGGTCAGCCAATTGACAGTACACAGCTGTCGACACCATCCATGCGCACAGTTATCCTGCCATTACACCCCTTGTCACCACTGTCCCTAGGTGATGGACAGCATACAGTGGGCATCGACCAGGGTAGTGTGGTACCTGCAGCACATGCTTCCCCACACAGCAGCCATGGGCATGGCCCAGACATGGTACCACACAGACAGTTGTCCAGGGGTTCTCGTGGGAGCATCCATGGGTGTACTGCCCCTGGCAGACGTGCCCACAGAGGACTTACAACCTCAGCTATGTTCCGGACTGTCATGCAGGCACAGTCACGTATGGAACGGTACACCAGACAGGGTCTGAGGGAGCTGACAGCATGTCGCACAGCCATGACCGACGGTATGCGTGACATTGCGGCCGCCATCCGTGATTTCACCGACGTCGTAGACAGACGTTGTGGGGACATATTACACCGTCTCCACAACTACATGTCCATGAGCCAGGGTGATGGTGGGCGGTTGCGTCGTCGACGTGGCCGTATGCCAGCAACAGCAGCAGCTGGCAGTCGGCGTGGGCGACAACAGGGCCGCCCCCGTAGTGCCAGCAGCAGCCCCAGCAATGCTGGTTCTGTGCTGTCATCAGACCGCCCCAGGAGACCACGTGCACGTGGCTCTGGCCAGGGCCGACAGGGCTCTGTGTCCAGTCAGCGAACACCTGCTTCCGATGACAGTACCCAGTCTGGGTTGGTACCGGATACGGTCCGTAGCACCCCTGCAAGGCACAGGTACCGTGTCCGTGCCCAGAGACACTGATCTGTATGGCCTGGCAGGTACAGTCTGTGGCTGTCCACAAACACCAGTATATGGCAGCCATGAGGTGGAACTGTGTGCATCCATACACACATGCAAAATAACAACACCTAGGCCTACCGCATACACGCACACACTGCAGCAACACTGCCCCACCTTCTACTGCTGTCCCTCACCAACACACATACACATACATGTCAATTGGTGGTATGGGTGGCTGACCCAGGCATACCAAGTTCACACCCTGTGCATATGATGAAACTGTGTCACCTCCTGCAGTCTGTAACAACTGTGCAGGTACAGGTTAACATGTTACTGATGCACAGGGTGACCACATAGATGTGTAGTAATAGTATCATGTGTTGAACAGTACTGTGTGCTGATTTAATTGTGGGTATATCACAGCATGCCTGATGCAGTATTTGTGTGATTGTCATGTCCTGTTGTCTACACCCATGGTAAGTACCATAGTGTATCATCTGCACATGTTGGCATACTAGTGGTAATGATGTCAACAGCAGCCTACATACATAGGTAGCACAGGGGATGGGTAATGCATGTAGTAATACACAATGATGGACATGTAAATTGCAAGTGGCATGTTGGCCACACTAGACTCTGCAATGCAGATGTGTGAGGACGTTGATATGTGTGCATAACTACACAAGTGGTACAGGACACATAGGTGCACACTAGCACTGCATGCACACACCTCCTACCATGCTAGACAGCCCCAACACACATAACAAACTGTCACGGGAGGGAGAGTCCCCATACATGTCAGGGATACTGTGGTGGCAAGCCAGGGAGCATACATCCTACTAAGTATGGCACCACTGTGAGAAGGATCGGTGTCTGTTATTTGACATGTGTATTACTGCAGGTATGGGCACATGGGTTTATATCCAGTTGTTGTACATCCTGACAGTACATGCATGTTCCGTACACTTGTGTGTACTGAGACTGGACCCTGGCCATCTGACCAGTGTGTTTCCATGTACATGTGCATAGCGCCTGCATATGTGCAGTGTTACCTTATGGAACTGGTACAGCTTGTTTGTTGTACAATGGACTACATGGAGCACTGTTCACTGTACCTTTGTTTGCATGCATGTTTGCTTGCAATTACCCTGGAATACCGATCACACCTGCAATGCATAGTTATAGGGCTTCTGTGGACTTCTAGTGCCATCTGTGTAGCCTACTGTAAGTATGGCCGTATCCCACTTGACAGGTTGCCACTGTTTGACCTGTTCACATGTACATTGGCTGTGACACAGTGCATATGACCTGCCTGACATGTGTCCACGTGAGCAGTCATGTATGCTACTGCTAAGTAGTCACAGGCACTACACCTTCACACATCCATCTCCTGTTGAACTACCTGCTTTGCTAGGGACAGCCTGCACCTGTCACCCCTGGCCTATCGGATATTGGCAAAGCCTCTTGCTACCCCCATAGTGCCTATGTTAGGCAGGGCTCACATGACAAACCCACCTTCATAGGTATCACAAGGGATAAGACACTAAGAGCAATGCTACACAACGCCAGATGTCTAATCCTCCAGATGCATGCACCCAAAACACTACTTTGCAGGGGAAACATCGATATGTGTGCAGTAACAGATGCCTGGTTCAGGGCTACTGGGAGCACACCAGCACTACCGGGTGTAACCCGGTTGATTCCTTTGCTACAGTCACCAATGCCATTGCTGAGGGGAAGGTGGTTCACACAGCCTACCTGGGCCTTGCAAACGCCTTCGCAACAATACCCCACTTGGTCATTCTAGGCAAGCTCACCAGCCTGAATATGAGCCCCTATGTCACTAGATGGATTGCACAGTGGCTGAAGAACAGAACCCACATGGTTAGCATTGCTGGAGCCATGCCAGACCCCATAACAGTTCCAGGATGTGTCCCAGAAGGCTCAGTCCTGGGACCCTCTTGTTAGGTACATATTTATTGGAGGTACAGGCCAACACGGATGACCTGTGGCTGTCCAAATATGCAGATGACTGCAAACTGGACACCATAATCGACTACCCAGCTGACACAGGCATCTTCCAAAGGGGCATCATAGCAACAGACAACTTGTGCCAGGGCCATGGCCATCTGCTGAACAGTGTGTAGAAGGGGAATGTGCATCCTGTAGTCTGTTCACCTAGTTACCAAAAGGGACATTGTCCCCACACACACTAACCCCCCTCAGCCAGAAACACACACTTGCCAATTGCAGGATTCAAACCCCTATCTGACTGTTATGACACGTGAGACAGGCGCATTAGCTGAGCATGCTATTTGCATTACTGGGGGTTTTCTCTTCCCCTGCTATACTTATAGAGTGCTGACATCATCAGTATTTAGAAAAGGGTATGGGCATCCTGTAGTGTCCTATCCTATTTGCCAAAAGGGACACGTCCCTCGCACACTAACCCCCCTCAGACAGACACACACATTTGCCATTTACAGGAATCAAACCCCTACCTAGTTATGTTCTGACACTTGAGACGGACGCATTAGCAGAGCGCGCTATTCGCATTACTGGGGGTTTTTCTTTCTCATGCTCTACTTATAGGGTGCTGACATCAGCAGTGTGTAGCAAAGGGGAGGGGCATCCTGTAGTCTGTTCACCCAGTTTCCAAAAGGGACTTTTCCCTCACACACTAACCCCCCCTCACACAAACACACACACTTGCCATTCACAGGAATCAAACCCCTACCTAGTTATGTTCTGACACTTGAGACGGACGCATTAGCAAAGCGCGCTATTCGCATTACTGGGGGTTTTCCTTTCTCATGCTCTACTTATAGGGTGCTGACATCAGCAGTGTGTAGCAAAGGGGAGGGGCATCCTGTAGTCTGTTCACCCAGTTCCCAAAAGGGACTTTTCCCTCACACACTAACCCCCCTCACACAAACACACACACTTGCCATTCACAAGAATCAAACCCCTACCTAGTTATGTTCTGACACTTGAGACGGACGCATAAGCAGAGTGAGCTATTCGCATTACTGGGGGTTTTCCTTTCTCATGCTCTACTTATAGGGTGCTGACATCAGCAGTGTGTAGCAAAGGGGAGGGGCATCCTGTAGTCTGTTCACCCAGTTTCCAAAAGGGACTTTCCCTCACACACTAACCCCCCTCACACAAACACACACACTTGCCATTCACAGGAATCAAACCCCTACCTAGTTATGTTCTGACACTTGAGATGGACGCATTAGCAGAGCACGCTATTCGCATTACTGGGGGTTTTCCTTTCTCATGCTCTACTTATAGGGTGCTGACATCAGCAGTGTGTAGCAAAGGGGAGGGGCATCCTGTAGTCTGTTCACCCAGTTTCCAAAAGGGACTTTTTCCTCACACACTAACCCCCCTCACACAAACACACACACTTGCCATTCACAGGAATCAAACCCCTACCTAGTTATGTTCTGACACTTGAGACGGACGCATTAGCAGAGCGCGCTATTCGCATTACTGGGGGTTTTCCTTTCTCATGCTCTACTTATAGGGTGCTGACATCAGCAGTGTGTAGCAAAGGGGAGGGGCATCCTGTAGTCTGTTCACCCAGTTTCCAAAAGGGACTTTTCCCTCACACACTAACCCCCCTCACACAAACACACACACTTGCCATTCACAGGAATCAAACCCCTACCTAGTTATGTTATGACACTTGAGACGGACGCATTAGCAGAGCGCTATTCGCATTACGGATGGTTCTCCTTTCTCATGCTCTACTTATAGGGTGCTGACATCAGCAGTGTGTAGCAAAGGGAGGGCATCCTGTAGTCTGTTCACCCAGTTTCCAAAAGGGACTTTTCCCTCACACACTAACCCCCCTCACACAAACACACACACTTGCCATTCACAGGAATCAAACCCCTACCTAGTTATGTTCTGACACTTGAGACGGACGCATTAGCAGAGCACGCTATTCGCATTACTGGGGGTTTTCCTTTCTCATGCTCTACTTATAGGGTGCTGACATCAGCAGTGTGTAGCAAAGGGGAGGGGCATCCTGCAGTCTGTTCACCCAGTTTCCAAAAGGGACTTTTCCCTCACACACTAACCCCCCTCACACAAACACACACACTTGCCATTCACAGGAATCAAACCCCTACCTAGTTATGTTATGACACTTGAGACGGACGCATTAGCAGAGCGCGCTATTCGCATTACTGGGGGTTTTCCTTTATCATGCTCTACTTATAGGGTGCTGACATCAGCAGTGTTTAGAAAGGGAATGTGCATCCTGAGTGTCTTTCTTATTTGCCAAAAGGGACATTTCCCTCACACAAACTTCCACACACGCCAACCTCACACACGCACACACACACACACACACTGAGCACTTGCAGGATTTGAACCCCTATCTAACTATGTCATGACACTTGTGACGGACGCATTAGCGGAGCGCGCTATTTGGATTACTGGGGAGTTTCATTTCTCCTGCTGTACTTCTAGGGTGCTGACATCATCTGTGTTTGGAAAGGGGAATGTGCATCCTGTGGGGAAGCAGACACCAAGCACACTATGGCTAAGCTGTCATTCCCTAGGGCAAACAGCCTATTGTTGACCTCTACACCATTATGTTTAATTGTCCAATGCACATTATTTGTTGCTGATAGACTGTTTGCATATCTTTATTGCCATAGCATTCCCTGTTGGTATGAACAACCTCTGCATCTGTGGAAACTGTTTGCATATGGGAGGGATCCACTATATCACGTATGTGTCTGTAGTCATTTAACTGTGTGCACTGGGCAGACTGCTGTAATGTGGTTGGTCCCTGGCATGACACATAACAATACCAGATATGTGTGTCCCACTGCTAAACCAAGATTTGGACTAAGTGTGTGAGCATGCCCAGTTCAGCCTTCCCATGGCATGTTGTCAAAGTGTGTGAGCATGCCCAGTGTGATTATTCCATATGTTGGACTCTGCAGCCCACCACATTTGTGGATGTGTGTGAACTTCACAAACTATCACCCGTTCATGGTTGTGGGTTGTGTGTCATGTTGTGTAGTTACTGTACAACTGCTTTGTGTGTGAACACAACAGGATTATACTGTGCCTGCAGTGTTTGCATGGGATACTTTGCATGCAGTCGTCAACATCCTTTCACACTGACCTAACACTGTAGTACTGTATAGTGTACTGGCAGTACTTTGACTGTGGTGGACAGTAACCTGGGCTTTACTGCTATCACTGCTTTACATTCTGATCGTGGGCACAACAGCCTGGTTGGGGCCAGTTGTGTACATCTGACCATGTTGCATTCTGTTCAGATATGCACTACTTACACCAGACTTGCCCAACATTGTTAGTGTATCCCACAACATAGGTGTACAATTGCATACACTAGCGTTGTGCCCTAGTCCATGGCTAATGCAAGTTGGAGAGTGTGTTTGTCCTTCAACACACATTGTAAGTGGAGTTTGCCATGACCGATGTAATGGTTGGTATACTGTGCCTCTGTCTACCTGTGACATGACAGTGATACCCAGGATAAACATACCATCTCCCGTCCACCCATCAGGATTCCTATTGAAGAGGATTGATAAGTGACTCTATGGGTAGCCTGTGCTGAGGGTTCACTCATGGGTGGGGGTGGCTTCTGTGTTATGGATCACACAGTACAGCCTGTCCTATGTAAGTCAGTGCTGGGGTTCAGGTCTGTCATGTGCATAGCTCACTGCCATTCAGATTGTACTATGTGCAGCATTTTTATTGATGCCAGCAACACATGCAGAACATGGCATGTGTGTAGGCTGATTGATACTCCTGATGTGGTACTGTTGGGGACTTTACAGTTGATGGAGGTGTCTGCTGAGGTACATCCCACAGGGGCTATTGTAGTCGATTGTACCACTGATGCAGGAGGACTGCAGAGACACAATGACCTCACCTTGTGTAGATCTGACATCCTTCATGATTAGGTGGGTATATGGTATGTTTCTGCAAACACTACAGCACATGTTTGTCCAGTGCAGGATATCTATCACCCTGTGTCCACAGGTCTCTCATTACATGTTAACTGCATAATGGGTTAACACCTATGTGGTAATTGGTGGACACTTACTGTATATCCACGGGGGTTGACTATACACATTTCTGCACTTAGCTTGCTGACATAGCTATGGCACCAGTTGTCTGTTTGTATGTGGCCCTTTTGTGGGATGCATGTGTCAGCTGGTGGATCATATGTGGTGAGCGGTTTGTAGTCCTCTGCAAACATGTTAGGACACAGTCCTTCCATGTTTGCCTGTACCTATGGGACATATATACCAGACAGGGGGATACCAGGTCCAAGCCTTGTGGGATGCCAGTTATATCTGGTTTGTAGTCTGACATGGCTGAAGCATGTCTGACCATGGCTGTTCTGTCCTTGGTCTGGTTTGCAACCCCTCTACTGACATGTGGGTTTATATTTACACTGGTGAGCCTATCTATACTGAACATGTAGGGTATTGTATAGACGCCTTTGCAAGGTCCAGATCCACTGTGTGGAGCACATTGCCCTCATCAATGACCTGAATGACTGTTTCAATTGGGTCCAACATGGTTAGGGGCAGGATCTGCACTTGAGAAGGCCACACTGTGTTGGGTCCGGTGTCAGTAGGTCCCCGACATCCATATTTCTGTGGTACATGCTGCTCCTTTCCATAGCTGTGCAATCTGGGCTTCTCAGGATTCTGGGGTAGTACTGTTCAGTATCCACTCAGGCAACACCTTTGTTGAGAAGGACCACTGTTGCTGTACACTGCTCTTTGGGTACATATTCTGTGGTACAGCTGGCATTGAGCAGTAGTGTGGTGTGGCATTCCATACATCTTAGACTCCATGTTGCACATCGCCCAGGTCACCATCTCATACCATTGCTGCTGTGTGTTTTGCTTTGGAGATGTTGTCTGTTACCTCAGCATCTGCTATGTCAGGGGGCCAGCTGTCTGCTGGGATACATATTCTGCATACATGGGGGTGTGGGGGTTTGCACTGCACCTGTCAGGATGTATGTTGGCAATATGTGTGTGTGTTTGTGGTGTTTGTGTGATTCAGTCCATATCTGTGAATTCACAAGATGGCTCCTACCATCAGTTGTGTAAGCCTTGGGATTATCCTTCATGTCCTGTACAATTTGTATCTACATAGGTTCATAGGTTCATACTAGGCTATCCACCCTGGGCATTTGTTAGGCTAGCCAGAGTGTGTGTGGCTTTGGAGACCCCTTGCTATCTGGATATTATGGCCATGTATTGTTTGCTTAGCTGTGCCTCTGTCTGGACATCACACAGTGAAGACCCCCACTGTAACTCTACAATCATCCATCCACTTGGCAAGATTCCTGTTGAACAATGTGAGTGAGGGGCTCTGCCTAACATGGGGTGGGAGTCTGGTCCAGGGTGTGTGGAGCCTCTGGATTATGTATCTGTCCCACCAGCACATCCTATTTCATTATGTGTTGGGGTTGACATCTCTCACTCTCGCAGCTCCAATGGATATGTGTTGTCTGGGGTGGAGCAGGTCCATCACTCCTGTGTTAGGCATGGCCTCCTACAACAGGCATGCAATGCCTCTGTGTGGGCAGTCTGCGACTGGAGTCAGCTGGGGTGTCTACAGCCTAGCAGCATATGACATATATGTATGACACTTTATCCTCTTGGTAAGGTACCTTTGCAGTTTTCCTAACTGCTGCAGGTGTCAGGTAAGGTGGATCCCACATGAGTCATTGTACTGGATTATGGGTGTGATTGGGATAAAGTATAGGGGCACAGTGGCCTCTGTTGCCATAGATGTGACTCCTTTCCTAATACAGTGTCACATGTAGACAGTCTTCCTAGACACATTGGCAATGTGGGTGTCACATAACAGGTTACTGTTCACTTCTGTCACTTGGTCCCTGGTTACTCCTTCCATACATACTGGTTTACCACCTTTGTGGTATTTCGTGGTACCTTGTCTGGTATTTGGTGGGACATTCATACTGTCCAGTGTCTTCCGGACGGTTGGGGGGGGGGTTATTGTGTGTGAGAGTGCGGTCTGTAGCATACTACAGACTGCACAGCAGTCTTGCCTACAGTTAGTTGCATGTGGGTGAACTCCACTGCCTTGTGCATTGTCAGTTACCTGGACGTCTGGGTGTCTGTGCTGCCTATGGTTACTCACCTCCTTTTATGTAGTGTTCCAGGTTTTGGGGCCATGACACATGGTACATGGTATAACCTGGTAGTGCTGGTGTGCTGTCAGGAGCCTTGCAGCAGGTTTCTGTCACTGCACAGACATCGATGTTCTCTATTCTGGGGATGGCCTAGGGAGCATGCATATTGGGGTGTACACATCTGGCATCGGTCATCATTTCCCTTATGTTTCTTCCCACTTATGTTTTCTCGGGTGGCGGGTCAGTCTGTTCAGCCTTGCCTACAAAAGGCTGTGTGGAGGTGGCCAAGGCCTTATCCACTATTCAGACACCCAGGGGTAATGGGTGCAGGCCATCCCAAGGGCAGCTGCATGGATTGTCAAGCATGACATCCCAACCTGACAGACATTGGATCCCCTTGGACTGACACCAGTAAATGTGCTACTTGCTATGACTGATCATTCCATGTTTCTACTGTGGCATTATTCTTGGTAAGGGTAGGTTGCTGCAAACGGTGAGTGTCATACCAGCCTGGACTACATAATCGGATAGCTCATCTGTGTCTCTTTACATGTAGGCTAGGGCAGTACACCTCGTGTCATTCACACCAGCATGGACTATAACTGCATCATATTTCTGTTTGCTTTGGAGTGACCTTCATATTTCTGTTATGTGGCATATTGTGGCGGCCTACAGGCAGCTTACTGTACCCTTTCCTTTGTTCAGTCTGCTGTGCGGGACAGCAGTGTGTCTGACTATGGAGTTACCTATTACAACTGTATCAGGCATGTTGTTTCTCCTTCTGGCCTGTGACTGTTTGGCACACCAGCTTTGTGTGCTATGTTTTGCATGTGCTATGTTTGGAGGCTATTTCATTGGGTGTCTGCTTTATTGGCCTCTGTTGGTGTGCTGTGTGTGTGATTTCTGCCTCCGGGAATGTCTTTCTGTGTTTATGTGTTTGGTTTGCAGTTGTGGTAGGTCTATGTGGGTATGTATCTGTGGTGTGTGTGGTTACCTTCTCCTACTGACTTGTTGTGGGTGTACTGAGTTGGGGGAGCTCTGCCTCCGGTTTGGATGGATGGTTGCATCTCTCACATATATTTGTATTTCTTGGGTGGAGTTGGTGGTTGTCTGTGTACTTGGGGCAGGTGTAACATTGGCTCAGGGTTCACAGATTCCACTTGTTGAGCCTGGCCTTACTGGATAGCATGTGTGGACAGATTATATTGCCATACTACTGATCAGTAATTACGTCATTGTTCCTGCTTGCTCTATCATGTAGTACCTTCCTCTTTCTCTTGCATGTTTTGGTTATGGCTGGTGTCCACCATGCCAGATTTAGGCACTGTGTCTTGTTTTAATGTGGGACTGCATAATCCAAGCATTCCTGGTGGTGTTCATGGAGTGGCTGTCTTGCAGGTTCTGAGGCGTGGCCCATATTTTGCACCTGCACGGGAACTTTCATGGCTTCAACATCATTTTGGAGGTGTGCACATAATGCTTAGCACATGTTTTCCACTGTGTTTCCCGGACAGGGACTGTGGTCAGGGTTTGCATATCCAGTGAGATTACTATATGGTCTGGTGTTACCAGTGTGCAATACACTTCTCATCTTAACATCCCGTACCCATATTGCTGATTATCACATCCAGTATGCTTGCCCTCTTGTGGGTGTGCTACGTTGTTCCTGGGCCTTTTGGTTTGTGGATTTAATGACCTTTTGTCCTACACTGTTGCAGCTGGTATAATGCTCACAGTCTATGTGTCTGGGTATTTGCAGTCACCAAATATAATGTGGTTTGGAGGACTTGATATATTCATGTATTCCAGCATGGGCCAATGCAGTTCCTGGTGTTGGGCCAGTACTCTGTGGCAGGCTATACACTGGTGTGCGGTTTTAGCCACTGTTACTTGTGCATGGCTAGTCCATGCTGCTTTTCTGGTGGTACCAACATGGGGTGTGGTTATCCTTGTCATTCTTGATGTTCGCCCTCCTTTTGTAGCTTGTTCCAAGTGTTGAGGATGTACAGCACAGTCTGAGGTGTGACCTGGTGGTGTTAGGGTGCTGTTGTGAGCCTTGCCTCAGTATTCTGTTACAGCACAGTTATCAACATTCTCCATACTGGGTGGGCTTAGTCTGCATGCATCTTGCTGTTTGACCTTATCCCTTATCTGTTTCTTATCACTTCTGGTACCTATGGAGATAGGTTTGTGTTTTCGCATTCCTATTCAGGGCACACTGTGCATGACAACAGCCTTTGCCAGTATCCATACGGCCTGCACTGATAGGTGCATGCCAGTCCTGGCAGGTGCTGCATCATGTCATGCTCAGCATGTCATCCCAGACTGGCACACAGTTCGTCCCCTTTGCCTACCTGCATTACTCGGTAATTGTTGCACTTCATCATCTCGTTGTCCTGTTGTGGCATGCTGCTTGTTGAGGGTAGGATGTTAGACGGGGTCCTCAGGTGTGCATATGGTACTTGGTGTTACATTACTTGACACACAGCATTCATGCCTCGGGTGGTGCTGCAGGGCTGCCTCTGTCGGATGCACATATTACACTTACCTGTACATGTTTGTGAACAGGTTGTGTCACATTAGGCATCCCTGTTACTATATGGTGAGTCGGAGGGGTATCATTCCCAAGGTTCCTACTGAGCCAATGTATGTGCTATCGTTGCCTCTTTGCCAAAGCCAGGGCATACTGGGCACGCCTCCTTCTGCCTACTGGGGCAGGCTCAGGTTGTTCCTCCTCCGAGTCACGCTGTGCCTGTGGTGGCCTTGGCGATGGTGGGGGCTGTTTGGCCCAGCCCTATGGTGATCCTGCTGCAGCTGTTTTCGCATGATCATATTATGTAGCATAGCACATACCATGACAATTTGGGTACATGTAGTTGGTGTGTACTGCAAGGCTCCACCAGATGTGTCCAGACACCGGAACCGTGACTTGAGCAGCCCGAACACACGCTCTATTACATTACGTGTTTGTGCGTGTGCCTCATTATGGCGTTCCTGTTCAGGTGTGTGTGCATTTCTGATGGGTGTCATCAGCCACGGCTCCAGTGCATATCCAGCATCCCCCACTAGGTGTCCATGTGGGATGTCCCCATTGGCAAATGTCTGGTACAGCTGCGTCAGATGCCAGATGTGGGAATCATGGTAGCTCCCAGGACAGCCGGCACACACATTCATTATTATGCCCTGGGCATCACACACGACCTGGCAGTTGATGGGGGGAAGCCCTTGCGGTTTATGTAGGCACTACCCGCTCTCCTGCTGGTGCTTTGATGCGTATGTGCGTGCAGTCTATGGCACCCAGTACCTCAGGGTATTCCGCTATGTGTTGGAAGAGACGCATGTTGCTGGCCAATACCTCACGGGCATTGGGGAAGTATACATGATCACCGACATGTGCTGACATGGCATCCAGGAACTGGTGCAGTACCCTGGAAGCTGATGCCTGTGATATCCCTATCATATCGCCAGTTGGTCTCTGGAAGGTACCTGTTGCTAGTATTCTTAGGCCAACACATACCTTGGTTTCCACTGGGATGGGTTCCCCTCTGTTGGTTCTGTGTGTGAGGCGTGGCCTGCACAGCTCCACTATTTGCTGCAGGAGGTCTCTGTCCACTCTATAGCTCTACTATCTCCAGCTCATGTAACCCGTGGTAGGTGACCCTGGGCCTGTACACTCTTCTCCGTCTCCTCACTGCGGGTTGTCTGGCACCATCTGCATTGTCACCACCCTCAGCAAGTCGCCTATGTCTCATTATGACAGCTATGGCAGCCCCTAACATTTCTGCTCTGAGTTCAGCTTTTTCAGTTTTCACTTCTGATAACTTAACTCCTGTCTTGCAGTGTCTCTTGAGAGAAACATTCTGCACTGCTGTTTGCAGAGTTTTAAGTGCTGGGCTGGCCTAGTATTCTGCCTGTGTAATTGCCTGCATCTAATTGTTTTCACCTGCTAGCTCCAGCAGTATTCCCTGCTAACGTCCTAGTACATCTGTTGTTTCCTTTTTCCTTTCTGTTTCCTCAGGGTGGGGCCGTGTGCAAACCAGCAGAAACAGGCTCACAGTGGCTTACACGCGCGCACACACACTTACACAGTTCAAGATCTGCTTATTCAGTTTTAAACGCGTGCACGCCCGCGCAAACGGTGTTAAACAGCTCCCAACACACTCACACATGCTTAGTCTGCCTTACACGCGCGCACACTGCCTTACACACGCACACACTGCCTTACACGCGCGCACACTGCCTTACACGCGCGCACACGGTCTTACACGCGCTTCACGGCACGCACACGTGCGCATACACGTCCAACAAGAAACCTTGGTGTAGGCAACAGTGTACACCTTCCATTTCTTGGCTTTCTCATGTTTACTTGGGGGCACACCTCCTCCCTTGATGTCTCTCTGACATCTGTCATGTAACTCTACCTTCCAATGACTTCTATCCCTTTCTACCATTCCCCCCTGTGATGTCACCTATCTCCTACTCTGTTCCTCCCCCTTCTGTAACTCTTACACTACTCAGACTGTGCTCATTTCCTATGTGACAGTGGTATTCAGTATCCTTACCCTAATTTGCATCAGATTGCCTACTAATGCTTAGTTACATCTCTTACACTTGGCTTCCCCCCTTGGCAACCACTACACGGTGGCCATGTTGGTTTTCCTATGCTGGTCCCTCCATTGACATTCCATATAATGCATAAAACCTACATTTGTAGGTTTAAGACCTTCGTTTTCATGTTTTATGCAGCGCAGCCCGTTTGCGTGGGGCTGCGCTGGGTTTACACATCGGCAATTGCCGAAAAAAAAAAAAGATTATTTTACATTTTTTTGCATGGGCTTGCATTGCCAATGGCCACATATTTGGCCATTGGCATGCTGCCTATGACATATGCACCCTTTATTTGGAGCTGACATGGCTCCATTGCCGTGTTTGCAGAAACGTACTCAGTTGTCAACTGAGTACATTTCTGCAGCTAACACGGCTCTTACACGGGCTGTTCTGGGCTTCCTGGATCGCTAATCAGCCTCATTTGCATGCTATTCGGCTGCAAGTGGGCTGATTAGCATAGCCACGCCCACTCCGTGTAAGAGCCGTGTTAGACTAACTCTTACACGGACTTTGGGCTGTTCCTGGATCGCGAAGGCTACATGGAGTCTTACACTACTCTTAGACTCCGTGTAAGCCTTCGTGAATCCGGCCCATAATCTTTTCTTATGGCAACATACAAAAATAAAATGTAAATAATATATAAAGCATTTCTCTACTACATTAAGCAAGATACACTTTCAACATATTTAAACACTATGCCATGCAGTTAGACAGAGCAGTTAAATGCAACATATGAAATAGCCCTTCTGGCTCTATAACAGTAAACAAGGAAAACAGAACATATCTAGGTACATATGTGACAGCAGTTCATTAAGCAGAATTATCTAAAGGCATCCTGCAGTGTTAAAAAATAACAGAAACAGATAGTATAAGCTGTTCTACTAAAGAATTAGGTATTAAACCACAATGTACAGCGTACCTTGAATGCAAAAACTTACAGGAGGATGATTACACACCAGGGGAGACAAACAGCTGCTGTGGGATTTGAAACAAACAAAAAAACAAAATGGCACCCTGGGTTTAAATTACCTCAGGCTATCCAATACAGAACAAGAGCTGGAGGAGGGAGGGATAAAGACTACAGGGAAGGAGAAGGCTAGCCAATGGTTAAATGAACTCTTCAGACACTCGCTGTGAAGTGCAAGAGGAATAGAAACCACTCAGTGAACCTTAAGAAAAGGTATGCTACTTTGCACAGTCACTCTACCTTATACTATAAAATCAAGGCAAGTGTAGACGTTATCTAATTTTACCCTAAAATTCTTAAAATGATATACAATTAAGGCTGGGGTTAGTTACAGATGAAACAGGAGAGATAATGAAATGCTATTTTATAGATTTAAGTGTTTCTCCAAAGAACATAGACTTTGGTTTGGGGGAGCACTAACTGGATAGTAATACACAGCTGTTTCTTCCTGGTGATGTACTCATCAGTACACTGGTTTGATTAAGGAACTATACAGCAGAATGTACTAATACACTCACTAACAATAGTTTAAGTTAGTGCAGTTAAGGTATTTTACTGTCTAGACACTTGGAAGTTAAGCACCTACATTAGTGTTTAGTCTCTTTAATTGCAGGACAGTGTTTATGGGTGTCCAGTGCTCAGGAGAGAAGTTTGAAATTTCCCCTGCTTGTTATAGGTGGCAGAGACCTGCTTGACCTGATGGGTGGTTTGGATTAATTAGTGTTTAGTCTCTTTAGTTGCAGGACAGTGTTTGTGGGTGCCCAGTGCTCAAGAGAGAAGTTTGAAATTTCCGCTGCTTGTTATGGGGGACAGAGACCTGTTTGACCTGATGGGTGGTTTGGATTAATTAATGTTTAGTCTCTTTAGTTGCAGGACAGTGTTTTTGGGTGCCCAGTGCTCAAGAGAGAAGTTTGAAATTTCCCCTGCTTCTTATGAGGGGCAGAGACCTGCTTGACCTGATGGGTGGTTTGGATTAATTAGTGTTTAGTCTCTTTAGTTGCAGGACAGTGTTTGTGGGTGCCCAGTGCTCAAGAGAGAAGTTTGAAATTTCCACTGCTTTTTATGGGGGGCAGAGACCTGCTTGACCTGATGAATGGTTTGGATTAATTAGTGTTTAGTCTCTTTAGTTGCAGGACAGCATTTGTGGGTGCCCAGTGCTCAAGAGAGAAGTTTGAAATTTCTGCTGCTTGTTATGGGGGGCAGAGACCTGCTTGACACTAACCTCAAGAAGTATTTCTCTAAGAACCAGAAGGGAAGGAAGAAGCTGTAGGTTCCAAAGTCTTAAGGGTTCTCTCATGAAACTTCTGGAGATAGTCTTCCCCAGAGCTGAGGGGGGAATTCTAATGGTGGACATTGCACCTGTGCAGAGGTTGCCCACAAAATCAAATTTTCTGGGGACCATTCTTTAAGAGGCCTTACCAGCTCTCCTGAAGGTTTGCCCATTTGCTGCACTGTGGAGGCAGTCTCGGATGCTTATCTCTACACAGCAAGGTCTGGGCATTTATCACACAAGACACTTTGGTGCAGGAGATCATAACCAAAGGCTATTCAATCCACTTTCTTTGTCACTGACAGCCATCAGAAAAGCTCCCCAATGTTACATCTGTGCTTGATAGACCTTTAGGATGTGTACTACCACATAATGGTGGACAGATGATCCAGAAGGTTTCTCCACTTCGAGCTGGGAGCCAGTCATTTCGAATTTAGGTTACTGTCCTTTGGGATCATCACAGCCCCCTGGGTTTTCACTAAGTGTATGAAGGTGGTCACACCTCATCTCAGACTTCAAGGGATCTGGGTGTTCCTGTATTTGGACATCTGGCTCATATGCGCTCCCACAAGGAATCTTCTCATCCATGCCAGGGACTCCTTGCTCTACATTTACACTCAACTGGGTATTACACTGAACTCAGACAAGTCCAAGTTTCTCATTGTTCAGACGACAGAATTTATAGCCGCTCACATGCCTGGTTGTGAGACTTGCACAGAAGAGGTTGACCACACTAAACAAGCATTAGAAGTTCTTTCCCACCAGAAAGCAACCAGGAAGGCTGATTCTTCCCCTCCTAGGATTGATGCCTGCTTCCATTACTCTGGTTCCTCTAGACAGCTATCACATGAGAGTTCTTCGGTGGACAATTTCAGTGTAATGGTCCATCGGACATCAACTCATGAATTTCCAAATATATGTAACAAATATTTGCAGAATACACATATGCTGGTGGCTCAATCCCAGAAGATCTCCCAAAGTTGCCCCTTTATTTTTCTGACAGTTAAGGCCACAGTCAATACAGATGCCTCCCAGCTTTGGTGGGGGTGGGGGGACTATATGTGGGGATGACTGTGCAAGGCATGTGGTCCTCTTCTAAGGCTAGTCTTTATATCAATATTCTGGAGATGAAGGCAGTCCTCCAAGTGTTGCAGGCCTTCCAGGACTCCATCCCTCTAGGAGTGATATCCATTCAGACAGACAACATATTAGTAGTCTGGTACATCAACAGACTGGAACATGCTCCTAACCGCTATGTCAAGAGGCACTTTGAAATTGTCAGTGGGTGATAACTTCTGACTGCTTTCTCATAGCAATGCACATCCCAGGGAAAACCAGTGCTCTAGTGGACAGGTTATGCAGGTCTGTCCTTCTGCCTCATGACAAGTCCTTCAATCCGATAGTAGCAGACCAGATTTTCTGGCACTGGGGTCAAACATACCGCAGTCTATTGCTTCCCCTTTCAACATGAAGTGCAGCAGGTACTTTGCCCTGACCCTGGAGGAGAGGTAGTCACTGAGGGATGCCCTGACCTTCTTTTGACCCCCCCAGCTGTATGCCTTTCATCCTAATGCTCTTATCCCAAAATTCTTAAAGAAAGCCTCAGAGAAGAAGGTTATGGGCATCGTCATTGCTGCCTTCTGGTCTTGACAGGTGTTTAATAGCAAATTAGTCTATGAAATTACAAAGGCAAATTCACATGAAGCAATGTTTGTGATCCAGTGTATGTGGTGTAAGTACAGTTGTGTAAGTTAAATGTGCCATAACTGGAGATGTTGAAATGATCTCTGCTGCTGTAGCCTTAGCTACATGGGTTAAATCCTGCCAAGGGTATAACAGCCAGCCAGCTTCCAAAGTTTCAGGGCACCTTCCATGCACCCAAACTGTCAAGTAGCTTGAGTTTAGCTGACTAAAGACAAGTTTGGGTGCAAAGCATTTCAGAGCTTTCATGCCACCAGAGAAATGGAGTCTGAGACCAGAAAAGACAACAAAAAATAAATGCCCACACTCTGGCCTAAATAACACACCAAAAAAAAGGGCATGGAGGGAGGGAGGGATTGGCTACTGCCGCAGTAATCATTTGAATATCTACTGTTATGGCAAGTTTGACTTAACTGCACTATGTGCGTCCTATTGATCACTGCAGCAATAACCTTAGCTATATGAGTAGATTATGCTAGCTTACTACATTTGGGAAGTGATTGGAGAAGTGTCCAGGAACATTTAAGTGCAATAAGTGTTGTCTTTGTAAGCATATTGTGAATAGTTTTCCTAAAATAAATGGAGTATTCTAACAAAGAATTTTAATGTAATTTGGAGAATGTTGTATATGTTTTAAAGTGTACCTGCAAATTATTTTATATAGGGGAAACGCAAATAAAATTTAAGATTCGGATGCAAGGACATATTAGGGATATTAAGAATCAATACCTTGATAGTCCTTTTGGCATGCATTTTAAAGAATTTCATTCTAGTAATCCAGATTTTTTAATAGGTAGTATTTTGGAAGATGTGTCTATAGGGGTGGGTGAACATGTGGATATCAAAGGAAAATTGTTGTATAAGGAGACTATGTATATACCTAAATGCAACACACTGATACCACATGGTTTAAATAAGGAATGCAAATGGAAATATGTCATTAATTGATTAAATATGCCATTAATTGATTAATATTTGTTAATTGAACTGAATTAGTTAAGTGAGGTTATGTAGAGTGTATAAATGTGGAGGCAACACAATGTGGTTTTTACTCCTTGAAGGCATTTTTATGCCGAGGTGCTAGAGATAATACATTTGGTGTTTTATTCCAGTTTGGTTTGGTGCATCTGTGGTAGTTGTATTTGTAATATTTACTATTTCTCCTACGTTGTTTTTATTTTGTCTCAGTTTTCTTACCTGTGCAAAAAACAAACAGTTAATCTGAAGATCGGAAAGATTTAGTTCTGTCAGGATAGTACCTGAGTTGTCTGTGGGCATCCAAAGTATGGAGTATCCTTTCTCACTCATTTTAGGTTCTCCAAAGAAGAGTTTATAGATAGCTTGACTTAAAGTAAACTTGGGTATCACTTTAGGCATAAATGGATTATTTCTCAAAGAAACCCTATCTTCATGGAAAATGAGATATGGTTGACTTTCCATAAGAATTTGCAACTCAGATACCCTTCTTGAAGAGGTCAGAGCAGTCATTAAAACTGTTTTCCATGTTAAGAACCTCAAGTCAGCCAGGTTAGCTGGTTTAAATGGACCAAGTGTTAGCTTCTCTAACATAAAATTGAAATCTCAAGGTAGAACTCCTGTTTTTCCTGGACGTCTGTTGCATAAAACTTCTTTCAAAAGCTGATAAATGAAAATTGATGGAGTAGTGAGAAAGGCCATGGGACAGTAGCACACATAAATGATATAAAACCAGAAATCCAGCCCTAAGGTACCTTAAATAGCCATTCTGACTTGATGGAATGTTCTTGGTTTTGAGAGGTTCCAGAATTCTTTTTGGATGTCCCTTGCAATTTCTTTTTAAATGTTTGTTTGCATGCATTTTGTTGATACACTTCATTTTTGTTTGTTTGTTTTTTTGCCAAAACTGGATGAAAGGTTAGAGAATCTTTTTCAAAATTTGGAAAAGAAAGATTGAAAACTCTTAGAGATTCTGTGAATCAGCTTACCCCCTTCATCACACTGTTTGATCACCTCTGCAGCAGTGGAGCCAAAAACTAAATCTCTATCCAAAGAAAAATTTAAAATCTCATTTTTAACATCATTTCGGGGGTTATGAGAAAGCAGACGGGCAAATCTCATAAAAGCAGCACCAGTAGCCCCTGCCCTGGAAGAAGTATCAACTGAGTAATACACACTCACTGCAGATATTGAGTAGTTCTTTGTATCATCGAAGAAACTAAATTATTTAAAACAGGATTTTTCCTCACAAGAACAAACTGCAGACAAAACATTCCTCATACTTTCACAAGTAGAGAGAACAAACTTAAACATGTAAGCCTGGCGATTCAAAATTCTTAAAATCAAACTTGCAGAAGCACACACCTTTTTCCTATACTTATCAATAATCTTCCCATCCTTATTAAAAAGCGTAGGACTGGAATTACCTAAATACTTATCAGCAATAGGATTAACTAAAGATGCAGCTGCTGGGTCAGGTATGGGAACAGAGTATAAGATCTTAAAAAAGTGAGAAATTTATACATCCTATCTACCTTTTTAGGATCAGCTGGCTGACTATCAGGAAAATTGTAGACAGTAACATACACCCTCCAAAGCTGACATAAGCAGAGAAATGGGTGAAGGTTCTGGAAATTCCTTCTGTAACAGCTGATAATATTTACTGAGGGACTGAGAAACCTCAGTGTTATACTATTGAAAACACTGGCACATTCTGGAAATACTGTCAGAGTGAGAGAGAGAACCCCCCCCCCCCACCCAAAGGGAGAATCAGAAACTGAGCTCTTCTCTGAGTCTGAACCAGAGATCTGAGGAGAAAACCCTATATATCTGCCCCTTCATCTTCCTATCCAGATTCAGAATCTTGAATCTCTTCAGGAAGATAGGTATCCATCTTTCTTTCACCAGAAACTATTTTATAAGAAGGATCAATCAATCAAACATTGGTAATAGTGTTATTTATGGCAACAGCAGGTTCCTCAGTGATGGGCACAAATTGTCAATAGCTTCAAGGACAGACAACAGTGGCTCCCCCTTGTCCATTGATGGGACCCCAACAGCTGTAGAGGACATGGCTAACCCCTGGTCCATAGCAGCTGTACGTGGTACACCAGAGGGATCTGGAGTAAAACATGAATGGTCTGAGGTACAACTAATGGCCACAGCAGAGATACCCACCTGTGGCTGAGGCAGACTGCTAGCCAGCTGTGATGGCAAAGGTTGTTTGCTTAACTTGTCTTATTGTAAGACATACAGGTGTGCCTCTTACCAGGCTGAGGAAGGAAAGAAGGATGGTTAGTTGCTTGTTTGGTGCCAGGATCTGTTAGATCACACATGCACTCAAGTTCTTGAACATCCAAGTAGCAGTATGACTCTGTCATAGTTCATGTTGGGGTCAATGATATGAGGTGCACTTCCCTGGATTATATGAAGAGAGACATGCTGGAGTTCTCAGGCTATGTCTCCAAGGCAGGTATGAGCCTAGTATTGAGCAGCACTAGACCTTCTCCAAGGATGACACCGCAGTATGACAAAAAATAATTGACTTAGTGTTTGGTGCCATTCAAAGGGGTCCAATATTTGTCAACCTCGGAGGATATGATCAACAAACCATGCTGCTTTGCTAAGCATGACCTCCATCTGTTCCTTTTAGGGGTTTGATTTTTGTGAAAGACATTGTCCACCCACATAATGTAATTTTTAGCAAATGCCAGCCTGACAAACCTACCAACATAAAAAAAAACAAGCAAAGAAAAACATGAAGGTGTTACTGATCAGTGCTAGGAGCCTGAACAAAAAACTCCAATTCCTACAAGTCTTTCTTATCTTGGAAGACATTGACATCTGTGTAGTGGCTGAGACATGGTTTAAAATAGTGACGAGCACTCCAGCTGTGCAGGGTTATAACATCTTCCACACATTTAGACCGGCTACTGTTCAGGAGGGGAAACAAGTTGGAGATGTATCAGTCTTCATCCAGAACAGACTCACATCAAGGCTGGGAAAGCAGCATTGATGCACTACAGCTTCTTCATGCCCAAGTAACCATCCGAAAGGTCCCTGTACCATATAGTAGCTACAGGATTCCCTATTTGACAGAAGAAAGTCACAACGCCTGTCTACAAGAACTAGAATTACTCAGTATTAAACCTACTACCATTTTCCTAGCTGATCTAAACTAACTATAGACAAGGAAACCTACACCACCACTAATGCACAAACAGAGACATTTCTGGACTTTGTCAATACAAATGCCTTGCAAGATTAGTCAGTATACCTACTAGGGGGAATACATTGTGTATCTTGTCCTTACTAGCATGGGAGCATCTTGCACCATCCATTGCTTATGTTTATCACTTGCTAAATCGGACCATAAAGCAGTCTCCCTCAAAGTAAAACTGAAACCAGAGATCCCTTCCAGCCAAGGTACCTTTAGAAATTTCTTTAAGACAAACTACCTCCTCCTAAATGATACATTGACAAGCTTCAAATCCGCAATAAACCTAGTCAACTCCATTGAATATGCAGAAATGTATACCATCACACTATGTCAGTATGTAAACAGCTGCACAGATGCAGCTGTGCTTCTTAGGAAGAAGTGTATAGCAAACTCCAGAAACAAACCCACATGGTGGAACATAATATCAATGAATTTTATAATAAAAGGAAAATAATTTTGTCCAAAAATAATACGAGAAGTTCCAAGAATGTTACTGAAATAAACAGGAGCTTAATAAAATCCACAAAAGTCAAGTTTGGGGCTAATATAGCTGCCCTAGCCAAAGATAATCACAAGGCATTTTTAGTTATGTTTGAATTCTCAAAAGCACAATGCAGAAATGTGCTGAGATGATTGTGAACATTGTTCAGAGACTGAAGATGTAGCAAACTTACTTGCTGATAAATTTAGCTCAAACTTTACCCCTCTCTCTCCCCTTAGACTGTCCCTCAAGATATACCTGAAGCTGGGAAACCTCCAGCTATCACACAAGACCAAGTCCTGAAAAAACTATCAAAAGCTAAAAACACTACATTGTTGGGTCCTGACAATATCCCTGGATGCATCTTAAATAGAATGCAGCATGATTTAGCCACGCCACTAACAACACTTTTCAGCCTCCATACAGGTTTTGTACCAAGTGAGTGGAGAACAGCCACAGTCATTCCTCTGCATAAGGGAGAACCTTCCACAACCCAAACAATTATAGACCCATAAGTCTAACCAGCCTCATATGCAAAGCCATGGAAAGACTTATCAAGGAATAACTCAATCAGGATGTAAGGGAACCTCCAATCACCTGACCCATCTCAGTTTGGATTTGTCAAGGGCAGGTCATGCTTACTCAATCTGATGGATTTTTTTGAAAAAGTTACCAAAGCAATGGATGATGGCAAAATGATATACACTGAATACCTCGACCTGGATATAACTTTTTACACAACTTTGCACTCGGGCATAGTAGAAAAGCTAAATAAACTGTGAATAAACTCCAGTGTTACCTGCTGGATTGCCAATTGGCTCACAGATAGGATGCAGATAATCAAAATCGAGGAAGTTACCTCCACAAAGAGAACAGTCACCAGTGGAGTCTCTCATGCTTCTGTGCTGGGACCACTCCTGATAGCATCTACTTTTCTAAAGTAAAAGCCAGTACCAAAGTGGCTCTGGCTGACTAAGTTTGCAAATGATTGTAAGGTAGAAGCAGTTACTGAATCCCCAAAGAACTTAACCATCCTGCAGGAAGGGTTGTCTGAAATAAATAACTGATGTCAAAATCATGGCCTGAAACTAGATGCCAAAAAATTCATTTTTGTGTACTTTCTGAAGTCATCTACCCCAGGGAGCTACCACATGGATGATACTCCCCTTAGAGTTGGTCCACTTGGATGGGATTTGGGAACTTATGTGGACAGTGACATAACTTTTGACCAACATGTGTCTATTGTTGTAAGACAGTTCTTCTATATTGTACAGCTTATAAACAAAGGGATTATGTTTAGATCTAGGGATGAAATTGTCTTCCTTTACTCAGCCCTCATTAGGCCAGTCATTAAATATAATGCCCCCTTTGTCATGTATCTACCCAGACACATGCAACAACTGGAACGCCCACAGAGATACATTACTAAAAGGCCGCAAGGCCTAAAAACATGTGCCTACATGGACCAACTCAAAAACCTGTGACTGTACTCGGTATCCTATAGACGACTAAGAGGTGATGTGTCTGGCATACAGAGTACCCACCAACCCATTACTGATGGATTTACTGCACATCAGCAAATCAAATGGCATCAGAAATTGTCAGTCTAAAGATCTAAACCCCTTCTTCAACATCAACAGAGCAGTTTGTAGGGACAGGTATATTTCACAGAGGATACCGCTGCTGTGGAACAGACTCCCTAGCCATATAAAACAAAGTTCATCCCTGTTCATTTTCAAGCACAACAGAAATTTATGGATGGGAAATAGAACATTTACTCTAGGACTACCCTCTGTACTATTAATGGACAAAGACGGCTCCTAAATGCTTTAAATTATCTATTGTATGATCCCAGTTCTTACTGGTAAGTGTCATATATAATTATCGACCATGGGACGGATAAGGCTAACTTATAACCAAACGGGTAGGTAATTTTGAGCACAAAAAGGAAAATGGCCAGGATTAAAATGGCCCAGAAGGGCAGCTGGCCTAGTACTTAACTATGAACGTTTTCTTTTTTTGACTGAAAGAAGGACTGACGGTAGGACTTGCACTTTGTTCTATGGTTAGGCCAAAAATGGTGACTGTTTCCTGTGGTAAACAAGCAGCAAAAGCTGGTAAAACTTTAAATTCTTTAAACATAACTTTTTGTCAAGTAATAATACAGTAAAAAAAAAACTTTAAAACACTTTACCACCCCAAAAGTAAAATAAACACAATTTCAACACAAAAAATGTTTCAATTACTTTAAACAACTTTTAAACTGGCAAAAAAAGAGTGTAAAAATACAATACAGTCTCATGACAATCAATTAAAACACAAACTCCTAGCTTCATAATAACTTTCCTGAACAGGAAAGTATTAAAAAGAAGCAATTTTTTTTAATGGAAGGTTCTCCCAAAGGGAAGTTACCTGCTCAGCAAAAGAAGTGCACAAGCTGACTGTCAATCCCTGAAAGCCACAGAGAAGCATACTCTTCGGCAGCAGGAAAGCTCTGAAGGCCTTGGTACCGAAACCTGTATTTCTAATCAGCTCAGATTGAGCTGACTGATGGTTTGGATGTGTGGAAGGTGCCCTGAATCTTTGGAAGCTGGCTGACTGTTATGTCCTATGCAGGGAATATAACCCATATAGCTAAGCCTACTACAGCAGTGATCAATATGATGAACACCTGCAGGGTCAGAATATTGACAGTGCAGAATGCAGACAGATCAGAGTACTGACAATACAGAATACTGACAGTTCTGAATGCAGATAATACAGAATACTGACAGTTCAGAATGCAGACAGTACAGAATACTGTGAGCTCAGAGTGCCGACAGTTCAGAAAACTGACAGTACAGAATACTGACAATACAGAATGCAGACAATACAGAATACTGTGAGCTCAGAATGCCGACAGTTCAGAAAACTGACAGTACAGAATACAGATTGCAGACAGTACAGAATACTGACAATACAGATTGCAGACAGTACAGAATACTGACAATACAGAATGCAGACAGTACAGAATAGTGGCAGTACAGAATGTAGACAGTTCAGAATGCAGATGGTACAGAATAATGGTAGTTTAGAATGCAGACACGGGTAGTGTGTCTGTGTGAGTGTCATTGGGTCAGAGTAAGGGTTAAGTAAGATGATAGTTTTAGTGATGTTCATGTTTGTTGGTGAATGGTTTAATGTGTAATCCTGTCTTATGTAGTGCTAGTGTTATGTAAAGGTTTTTTTCTAAGGTAAGGTGCAGGGTTAGGGTTAGGGAGATGGTCAGAGTTAGGGTTTGGGATAGGGTTAGCATGCATTCCAATTTCAGCTTACTAATGCTCTCCAAATTAACTTGAGGCAGAAGTTTGGAACTAAATGGGCCACTTGTGATTAAGATAACTGTTTCTGTGCTAGAAAATGAAATACCCCTTGAATAAGAGAATCTATAAGTATTTATATGCTGTAAGAGTAATGGCCTGGTTAAACAGCAGATAAGCTATATATATATATATATATATATATATATATATATATATATATATATATCTTTACAATACTTGCAAAAACTGCGACAGGAAAAATCTGCTTCTGAGAAGTATGCAGATCAAAAATTGGTAAATTTGACAAGTCGGCTTGACAAGAAGTGGAATAGTAAAAGCCTGCCTGTAGATGTACCTAAAGAATACCAGTGTCCTGGGTCTGCCTGTAGATGTACCAGGAATTATAATCCAGATTGTTCTAACCTTGAGTACCAGATCAGTGGACTGTAATGGACATTCTTGTTTTCCTCTGACAGACTTTGCAAATGAACTAAACATAAATTGTAAGTAATCAGAAAGCATGCTAAATAGGAGTATGATGACTTCTGTTGGAAAAGAACCTTGAACGTTTTCTCTCCATTGAAAATAAACAGCACTGGGATTAATAAGACTATATATGCAGTGTTTGCTGTACACTATATAATTACTTGACTATAAGTTAGATTGACCTTCAGAAAATGGAAACAATCCAGTCATTTGCATGCCCAGTCAAATCACAAATGATTGCAAAATACCACCTGGTTCACAAAGTGTATAGATCAGCTCTACATTTCACACACTCCCTTACTTTTATTCCGTAACTCCATGGTCACACAATCACAGCTACAGTGCCACGTGATACATATTGAGGTCTAGCTGACCACAACATATTTAATAAATTCAGAAATTGACCATCAGTGTACCTGACTAAAAAATCCATGCATTTCCATGTTAACAAAATAAATATCCAACAAATGGAAGTGCACCTGCAATGCCTTACTAATCCATCCTAATCTTATCGCTGCCCTTACGCTTCCCCTAACCCTAACTCTGCACCTTATCTGAGAAAAAAAACTTTCCATGACAGCGCTACTATGCAAGACAAGTTCAGAAACACACACGTGCATCAATACACAGACACAGCACTAAAGCCATACCCTTACCTATGCCGAACCCACCAACACTCATACAAACACATTCCCACCCGAAATATTAACCCACTTACCTGTATCTGCATTATGAACTGTCTGTAGTCTGATACTGCAGCTCACACTGTCTGCATTCCAAATTGTCTATGTTCTGAAACATAGGAGGCAGTATATATATATATATATATATATATATATATATATATATATATATATATATATATGTATATGTATATGTATATATTATGTTTTATTCTTGCAGTTCAGAAAGGTAATGGGAAAAAAAAACAGTCAGTTTGGCTTTTAAGCAAATAAAACCGTACTTTCAGAGATATACCCCAGCAAATGTCCAGGCTGTAGACCTGTCTCTGTCCCTCATTCCAGCTGCATAAATAGCCCTGACTGAGATATCACACTCAACACTTTCTTGGTCTTTTGGTAAGTTCCTGCTTACATGGTGCTGGTCCTGTAAGTGAGTAAAGTGACTTCCTAAATGTCTTTGGACAAACAACAATAGTTTATACATCTATAATGAGGAAGTAGCACCTCATTGCTATTTCATATATATTAGTTCCAGACTAGCATCATGTGGGAACATTCCATATACAAGTCTTCATTAAAGGTGCACTCAGATGTCTTCATCACAGCATGCAGAACTACCCCCCAAGAGCACAAAACCCCACCATTTTTGGACTCATACTGCAGGATCTTCATAACCTATTATCATTTTTTGGCTAGGACTGGTCTGCAGTCACAGGAAACTGAAAAAGTTACAGGAATAGTGGGGAGAGGGGGTGAATATCAAAGAAAAAAGCACCTACATTCTCAAGCTGTACCTGTGAAACCACTAGCAGCTCCTGATAAGCAGAGTTGGAAACCCAAGTAGGGCATTATGGTATCACTAGCTCTTTCAGATAAGTGGGTCTCACTTCATGAGTAGACACTTATACCAACATCAGAATCTTAGAGATAATTCTGAATTAAACTATAAGCCAAAGAAGGCGCAGCATTTAACATCTTGGTAATGTCTTGTACTAGAAAGTAACATGGCAGCAGATAAGATGGTTAAGTTTAGTTCAATGTTGGGAAATCTGAAGTGGCGGATATTAAAGTAGTTCAGCCTGGAAAGGACTGAAGTATAAACTACTCCTGAGATATCATCTAGAGATAACTAGTGATTAATTTTGGAGATGTTTCCAAAATGGAAGCATGATGATTTTTACAAGAGCTGCCACCTTGTACCAAAGTATCAACATATAATCCAAGATAACATCTAGATTACATATTCTATAGCAAAATCAGTCCATCATATTAGATGAAATTGTGAAGTAGGGTTGCACTGTAGCCCCTTAAGGAAGCATGAATTGCTGTAGCCTTGGTATTTATTGTGTTCAGTTTCAAACAATTACATGAAAGCCAAGAATGGATGGATTCAAGATCCTCATCCAGAGAATATACACTTGCCATTTCATCTTGTGGAACGGAGAGGTAAATTTAGGTATAGTCTGCATAACATAGTCTATGGTATTCTAGTCCCCTCATCCTAATACAATCTCCTTCTAGAAGCATATATACCATGATTATCAATGGGCATAAGACAGAGCCTTGTTTTCCTCCATTTACCAAGTGATAGATGGGAGATGAGTTTAGTCCAGAGCAAACCTTTAGAAAAAGGTCAAAGAGATAAGATTTAAATTACTCTAACACTTTAAAGGAAAGATTTTGGTACTGCTATAACCAATCAAAGTAAATCAACAGTATCAACTGCCCTGAGAGAGACAGCAGGACTGATATCAAGTAGTTCTGCTGGTCTCTAGTAGTAATGACATCACTAAGTACCCATACAAGAGCGGCTTTGGTACTATAGTGCAAGTAAATGGTGTTGAAAGCTTTATTAAAGTCAATGGGCAATGCTTAAACCCCTTTATTTTTAATTTGGCATATCCACTGTAATGAATGCTATTGTTGCATGGCATCAGGGCCACCTGGTCTCCCTGTTAATAAATTCTAATTTGGGATTAACAGGTCAATGACCTTTTCAGATGAATAGCTAATATACTGGCAGAAATTTTAACCTCCATGTTGAGTAAGTATATGGGCCTCTTGCTAGCTGTGACCATGGGATCCTTCTGAGATTTCAGTAATATTAATACCTTGGCTCAAGTAATACTAGTTGGAAAAAAATTGGCCTTAACTGCCTGTTAATATATTTGTAAAAGCAGTTGATATAACTGAGTTTTGTACACTTTATAAACAACAGTACTGAGCCAATCCAGATTCAGTGCCTTCCCTTGGCAATCACCTCAGTGCAGTATCAATTTTGTGCTCCATGACAGGGTACTGAAGCTAATCCATTATATCTACATTAGTTTCAACTAGTGGATTTTTCAGCGACAAATGATATGTCAGCCCGTCTCTTAGATTCCTGTATCATGGCTATGCTAGAAATTCTTCCCTTAATATTGTGATAATAATACAATAGACTGATTAGTCCCCATGTTATCTCTGATAGCAGAGATGTATATATTATTCCCATGTTCTTTACATTGCCAAGCTAGTAGTTTACTAGAATTACTACCTGAAGCCCAATGACATAACTTAAATCTTTTCTGCCTCTTATGAATGTGGAGATACTGGATTTGCTTAATTTTATTTTACATTTTTTTTCCTGTTTTGCTTAGCATTTCTTGGTCCATACACCCCTTATCCAGCACTTGTAGTTGTCCAGTTAATATATCTAATTTAATTTTAATTAGGGTTTTGTGCTGTGTCTGAGTGTCTTGAGACTGGATTTTGGGGTAAAGCAAAGGCTAACCATGGAGTGGTCCGTTGCATTAGGGCATACCACTTATTCAGACACATTTGGTTGGTGTGAACAATGGCACTAGATAATCGTCATCATTGATGTGACACCCTAACCCATGTGCAAAAATGAGAAAAGGGGGTTGTGGATGGATTGGTTCATCCACATTAGGCAAAACAATTTTGTTCACTAAACAGTAATCCAACCTATTCCCTTTTCCCAAGGTGGTTATGTATAAGCATCCAAAGTGGGTTCTCCATACATTGTAATTTATCAAAGAAACACCCCAATGCCTTACAAATTTTGGATAGACAAATTATATAACTATCCAAATCTGCATCAAAAACCACATTAAAATCACCTCCCTCAATCAATCCACATTCTGGCTGTAGAAGAGATGCTGTCCTTGGTTATTTCCTTTTTTGACATTCCATTAAACTCATGGGATTCTGCATGGGTTAATATGCTCTCAGTTCTGCTTGATACATAAGTGCTTCTACTAGGTCCGTAATTTTGGGCAAAATAATTTTTGAATATTATTAAAATATTTATGTTGTCTAGCTAAATCTGGTTTGTTGTAATGATGCAGGCAGTACTTTGAATCTCAACCTTTAAATGACTGAAGTTTAACTAACTGACTGAACATTCATGTCAAAATAACTAATGCTTTCAGATTGACTATACACCTCATGGGGTGATTTTTTTTTTCTCTGCAAGAGGAAATTCTCACCTGGCAATTAGACTTTTTTTGGGACTTATGAGAATCTGAATTAAGTGAAATGGATTAGGAATGCAGATGTTAGTACCTGCACTCATTTACCATTTAGAGATTAGATGGTGAGTTTTCTCAGTTCTTATTGGCACTTACAGACCCTTGTTGGATTAAGTTCCTAATTCCACAAGATCTTCCTACACTTATGTGTGTCATCGTGCTTACTATGATGTAGCATACCTTCTACATTCCAGTACTCCAAAACCTACATTGAACTTGTAATGAGTCAGTCTTATACAGTGTACAGCAGCTGGGGTACATCCTGGTACTTGTTGATATGCTCACCATATGCACTGATTCATTACTACATCTATGATACATCCCATTGTCATAACATTAATTTATGTAAAGCCTATTCACCTATATGTTTAGTTTTTAAACAGAATGAAGTCAGCACGGATACAAATTGTCTTTATGTTTAAGCACTATTATGTTAACCCTATCTGTGGGAACAGGTACAGACCCAGTATTCTTGCATTAGGGATTGACATTACAGACAAGGAGTCACCAATGATTACTGAGGCAGAGAATGGTGTACAGCAGTGGTAATTGGGAATGGGGTGTACTTTACCCGAAAAATGGCACATAATGCCCTGCAGTGCTTTCATCTCCATGGAACAATATGCATAAATCAAATACCTCAGACTGGTATTTGGAAAAAGAAATGTACTTCTGTTTATTTCAATAATTGCATATATTATAGCTAAAATCCATCATAATATCCTGATTTGAAAACTGTAAAAAAAACAGCTGTTAAAATAAACTTTCACCGGATATTGGGGGTGAGGAAGTTTCAGGGCAGGTATGTGATTAGGCAAGGTACTGCTATTTAGAGATGAACCTCTAGAGGGACTAAAGAAGAGAAACAATCAGTTAGTGTGTTCACAAACTGGAAAGGTGAGTGGGTAGATTCAAATGTAACAGGGTGTTTAAATGAAAGTTCTCCTTATCAGTAGTAAAATAGCATACACACCAGTTTAACTACAACTAGGCAATCTTGGAAAGAGTTGAACAGATGGAGGTCAGAGAATTTAGCTAGGAGGAAAGAGCAGTGGAAAATATAAGGTCACTACAGGATCAAAAGATTATTTAATGTTGGATAGTTAGAGTTAGGAGGGACAGAAAAACAAGACAGTGTCCGCAGGGAATAGAGCAGTTGGGTTAGACCATGGGGGGGGGGGGGGCAATTAGTGGGACAAGGAGAAAAAAGTCAAGATAAAATAATGGAAGGCAAAGATCCATGATACAGGGACCCCAGGTGGTATATTTGCCAAGCACTGAAAAGTTAAGCTACCATTTGTAAAGCACCTAAGGGGGGGGGGGGGCAAAAACCTACATGAACATTTTTTTCCTTTAGTTATACAGTTGCAGCTTGTGTGTCTTGAGAGCATGAGATGCTCCCATTCTTATAGGGGGGCAGTTATGTTCTCACTTGTTGAAAAGGCAGGGAGAGGCTTAATCTTTGGGACTAACTGCAAAGGGAGGAGATAAAAGGGAAATATTAAGAAAAGGTGAAGAGCAACAGACAGGGGAGAAAGCGAGAGTTTCACAGACAGTGAAAATCACGAACCAAGGCACAACATATCCACATTTCAACTTTTGAACAACGTTAACAATAAATTTCAGTCACAATATCTACAATAGCTGTATGAATATGAAAACAGTGCTGATAAACATTGACAAGGAGACAGAATAAATACATCAAGTGAAAACATATAATTCTAACTCCTTTCCCTACCCACTATCCAACCTCCTCTTTAAAACTCCTAGAGATGCACTATGTATTATCACATATTACTTACCAACTCACTGCTGCCTACTCCCATCTGTCCCATCTATATCCATTAACGCTCCTATAGACTAAATCAAAAAGCTTTCCCTTAAAATGTCAATGCACCTCATATGAACTTGTCTATATTATCTTCCTTTTTCAGTTTTCTTTTCTTGTCTTATCTTCAGTACATCTTCAAGAATATCTCTACTAAACATACTGTATGAACAACCATCATATGTTACTACCTGCTGTACTTTTAATTGTATGTCTAAATCTCTATGCATATGTAGATATCTTATGCCAACATATGTTATTATTTGCTATATTTTTATAAGTGTATGTGTAAACCACAATGCTCATGTAAATGTCTTATGTATAGTATGTTAGCAATTGTTCTGGAGCTTTTCTCCCCGGGCCTCAGCTGAAAATGGACAGGTCTGTCCAGTTGGACCTCCCCGGTAAACAAATGTAAAAATAATAAAAAATAAAATAAAATAGCACATATGAAATAGTTAACCTGCAGTGAAACAGTAAATAGAATATCTCCAATAAAGTTATAAGCAATACAAAGTTCCAGACTTCTGGAGTCTACAGAAAAGCACTAAAACAAGCTACACTAAAAACATGGAGCAGTCAAATTATCTAATAGAAAGAACAGGCAGTTGTCTTACGAGTAATAATTACAAATCCAACAAATTAACTCTACATTAGAAGCTGAAGTCAAGTACAAACTTGCAGTACTGTATTTTAGTCTTCTGTTAAATGCAAACTTGAGTTTTAAAAATACTGTATTTTATTTTTTTCTGTTACCTAATTGTTTCACTGAATAGTGTGCTGTGTGTCTCTCTGCTGTAAGAGGGGGGTGGTCTTCTCACTTATTTATCTGATAACTGTTAGCCTAGAGGGCTTCCTCAGTACTTTAAGCACTAGCCACAAAGTTTGTGAATTAATTTTATGCTCAGTTTCTGAGAGACTTGGTTGGCTACAATCACCTGCATTAGAAGCTGAAGTTAAGTGCAAACTTGGAGTACTGTATTTTAGTCTTCTGTTGAGTGCAAACTTGCAGTTTTAAAAGTACTGTATTTTATTTTTTTCTGTTACCTAATTGTTTCACTGAATAGTGTGCTGTGTGTCTCTCTGCAGTTAGTGTTGGTGACTCTGGAATTGCCAGCCCCTCCTGTAAGTCTGTATTTGAACACTCCTCCTGGGTCCATCTCATTTGCTCACTTAACCGAGTACAGTGAGATCATATTCTGAGTCTAGTGTTCACTCTACTTAATACAGAGAGAGGATTTGAGAAGGCCAACCCACTTAGGTTTTTCCTTCCTTCCTCTCTCCTTGCACTTTACTGACAACAAAAAAAATATTGCACTTGATTAATCTGCTTTTACTGAATTTTATTTATTTTGCTGCATTTATTACTGCTTGGTAGTAGCCTGACCAAATTGCAACTGTTATTCTAAGTCTTTTGGTTTAAGCACTTGAGCTTCATACCAGTTGTTTTACATTAAAAACGTTTGTGGTCTGCACTGTTGGGACAGGACAGGTAGCGTACATCCTTCTAAGCTGGGAATTGCTGATTGAAGGCTCAGTGTCTGCTATTTTAAAAGTGTATTAGTTCTAGTTTAAGCACTTGGGCTTCAGGCCAGTTATTCTACATTAAGAAGGTTTGTGGTCTGCACTCTTGTGGGAGGAGAGGCTGGATTCTGCTCTTCTGAGCTGGGAATTTCTGGTCACAGGCTTATTGTGCCTGCTTATTTGAACTGTTTCTTACTGAAATTGGTGCACCTTGTTGCTATAACATAGACCAGATTCAGGCCTGCTGAATCTAACTTTGTTTTGTATAACTTGAGCACTGATCCAGGCCATCTTTTTTTGGAGAAGGTTCCCCTGCACCCTAGTGGCAGGAGTGTGCAGTTAAAACTTGTCTGATTGAAGACTGCTGGAACAGGGCTCAGTTTTGAGCTTTTTTCTGGTTAATTGGGTAACTTGTTTAAATCAGTTTGTTCGTTTTCTATTATTTTATGTATATATATATATATATATATATATATATATATATATATATATATATATATATATATATATTGCACTTTATTCATCTGCTTTTACTGTATTTGTGTTTCTTCCTACTTTATTACTAGGCGCATTGACTACAACTCTGATCTGAGATATATAACAATAAGTATCCTTTTCTGTGCACTTAAAACGTTTTTTTGATTGTATCTGCTTTATTTTCTGAAAAAAAAAAACAAAAAAAAATACTTGTTCCCACCTTTCTAAGCTAGCATAGTCCAGTTTTCAGGTTAGTGCTGAATTCAGGGCTGTGCTACAAATCTCTGTGTTTGCCCATACCTTACTTGGATCGAAGGAAGTTTCTCTGTTCACCTGTGAGAGAGGGGAGCTTTGAGCAGCCTATCTGTCCCTGGAGGAGTGATTTCAGCCCAGAAATTAGTAGTTTATTGGCCATTTTGGGCTGATTTCTATCTCTTTCATTTCATTACTATAAAAACAGCATTTGCCCAGTTTTGCGTGCCGGGCAGCACCAGTTAGCTAGGGTATATCTATTTCTGGCTCCACAAAGTCTCCTCTTCAATTTTTCCCTTGGAACAAGACAAACTTTCAACTTAAGCACTCAAGCCATTCATTTTTCAGCCTGGCACTTGCTCAAAACTCATAGCAAGTGCTTATAAACCCTAGCACTAGACCCTCCTATACTGTACAGAAGGATAAGGGTCTCTATTCGACCTTACCAGCCAATCAGTAAAACAGTTGACTGTACTTATCCAGGCATGTCCAAAGGGCAGTTTCAGGTGTGCTCTCCATTCCAACTGGTGAATGTTGTCATTTTGAGGCTGTTACAACCACCTCATGTACACAGATAACCCTCTCCTCCTACCACCAAACACTAATACATGCGAGAGATGCAATTTTACAGCCAAACTGGAGGCTAAGCTCTCTCAACCCAAGACTGGATCAGATAGTCAAGAGGAGAAGGGAAATACTTGCATCACACCACCAGTCTCACATAGACCCATTAAACCAGCACCAGCAAAAAACACACATAAATACACAAAAACATACTCGGAGGCTCTAAATAAAAATCTGCAAAAGCAACAGAGACCTCCAAAGCAGACATCCATGCAACCTCCACCTCCCAACACAAACCATGAAACACATACTTCACAAAACTAGTGTGCCACGCAATCACAGCCCTTAAGGCAAAATAACATACCCAACTCAGTAGTAATAGGTGACTCTATAGTCAGGCACACTAACGTCCCACTCACTAGGCTGAATAAGGAGAAGGATACTGTTAGCTGCCTGTCAGGTGCCAGGATCCACCACATAACACAAGCACTCAGGTCACTCCATAACAAGTACAAATACAACTCTGTTATTGTCCATGTTGTTGTGAATGATCTGAGCTGTACCTCCCTGGACTACATGAAAGGAGACATGGAAGAGCTCTCTGATCATGTAACCCAGGCCGGTATGACCCTAAACCTGAGTAGCATCCTGCCCTCACCAAGAATGATACCACAGTGCAAAGAAAAAATGATCAATTTCAACAATTGGCTAAGTTTCTGGTGTCATTCAAAGGGGATCCAGTGTCTGTCTACCTGGGATGACATGCTCGACAAGCCACGCTGCTTCACTAGAGATGGCTTGCACCTTAGGCTTTCAAATACTGGCCAAGGCTCTTGCCACCCCCATAGTGCCTTTTTTAGGCAAGGCTCAAAAGACAAACCCACCACCGTAAATAGCAAAAGTAACAAAAAACTGAGGGTAATGCTACTCAATGCCAGAAGTCTAAACCTCAAATTGCACGCATTGAGGCACTCCTTAGTATGGAGAAAATTGATATATGTGCAATAACAGAAACCTGGTTTAAGGCTCCAGAGAGCACCCCAGCACTACTAGGCTACAATTCATACCATACATTTTGGCCACATAACCGAGACCAAAGTACAAATGGTGAGGGCGTATCCATATTCATCAAGGATACCCACACCTCCAGGTTAGTGGCACAGCACGATGCTTCAGAGATCATTCACGTGCAACTAACAATGGGAAAAACTGCAATTCAAATTTTAGCTTGCTACAGATCACCCACTATGTCCCAGGACCCCCATTCTGCATTTCTGGAAACAATGAGAAACATAAAGGTCCTACCAAACACCCTAATATTGGGTGATTTCAATTACCCAAACATTAACTGGGAGAATTACTCAAGTACTAACTCCCTTGCCCAACATTTCCTAAAATTTATAAACTCAGATGCCCTGGATCAACTGGTCAACACTCCCACCAGAGGTGACAACATATTGGACCTGGTCATCACCAACATGAGTGACCGGTGTTCCACACCGGAGATCAACACCTTGCTGGTTAGATCTGACTATAGACAAATCACTCTGGATATCCATATGCCGTCCCCACCACCAGACAAGGAAACCACTGTGAAAAACTTTTCAAAAGCAAACTTCATGTTACTTATGACCGAGGTGGAAAGTTTCAAAGCCCCCATGTTAAAGGGTAATGCTGTCCAAGCTGCAAAATCCTTTACTAATGCATTCTCTGGGCACCTACAAGAATGCATGGATTGTGCTATCCCAAGCAAAACTAAGACTCACTCCTCCAAGAAAAGGAAACCAGTCTGATGGACCCCTGCCATAAACAAGCTATACAATAGAAGGGAGGAACTAGTACAGAAAAGAGTAAAATCCTAAGAAGGGAAGACATCCCTGATTAGTATCAGCAAGAAACTGCTATCCCTCATAAAATCATCCAAGACGAGCTTCGAAAGAAAAATTGTCAAGGACTCCAAAGATAACCACAAGGCATTCTTTAGCTATGTCAAGAATCTAAGTGGCGATGCTCAGATCTGCTCAGAGTTAATGCAGAATGGCACAAAATACACTGAACCAACTGATATTGCCAACATCCTGGCAGACAGGTTCAGTGCAAACTTCACCCCCCTCTCACACCCAAAAAGGGCCATAACCATACCAGAGGAATGTAGAGCCCCTGAAATCACAGACACCAGTTTAAAACAGCCCTTTCCAAAGCCAACAACCCAGCATCAATGGGACCGGACAATGTCCCAGGCTGTGTCCTACATGAGCTTAAAGATGAACTAACCCCTCATCTAAACACACTGTTCAAACTCAGCCTCTCCACAGGCTACATACCCATAGAGTGGTGCACAGCAGCAGTTATTTTGCTTCACAAAGGTGGAGTCACAACAGACTCCGGGAACTACCTAAACCTTGCAAAGGCCTTCGACACTATTCCCCATTCTTGTATTATAGACAAGCTCACCAGCATGAACTTAAACCCCCTACATCACAAGATGGGTTGCCAACTGACTCACGGACAGAACCCACATGGTGAGAGTTGCGGGAGCTAGGTCCAACTCTAAACCGGTTACACGTGGCATTCCCCAGGGCTCAGTCCTAGGACCCCTCCAGTTTGGCATATACATCTCAGAGGTACAGGCAAGCACAGGAGGACTATGACTGACCAAGTTCACAGGTGACTGCAAACTAGGGGCTATAATTGACTCTCCAGCTGACACAGACATCCTCCAAAAGGGTCTCACTGAGACAGATACCTGGTGAAAAAATCATAGCCTCAAGCTAAATGCCAAAAAGTGCATAGTCATCCCCTTTGGGAAAAAAAAGTACCCACAAACTACCACATAGGTGGTTGTCCCCTAAATATGGAAGACGTAATAAGGGATCTGGAGACCCAATTAGATAGTAATCTCTCCTATAATCACATTGCCAAAGGGGTTAGAAAATCCTTCTATGTGCCCCAACTAATCACAAAAGGGTTCACATCCAGATCAAAAGAGATCATTGTGCCCTTCTACTCATCACTCATCAGACCCATCATAGAGTACAACGCCCCATTTGGGATGTACCTTACAAGACACCTGCAACAGCTGGAAAGACCACAGAAGTCCCTCAGCAAGAGTATCACTGGCTTCAAACAGATGCCCTATGCAGCTTGACTGAAGAATCTCCAGCTGTACTTGGTTGCATACTGCCTATTCAGAGGTGATCTCTGCCTGACATATAAGGCCATGTCCAACCCAGAATTGATGGACATGCTCCACCTAAAGAAAATCATATCCCCTCGAGCCACACACTCTAGGGATCTAAACCTCACCACAACAATAAATAGGACGCGTTGGAGGGATAGATTCCTGTCCCAGAGACTTCCCATGCTTTAGAACAAGATTCCAATCTACATTAGGCAGAACTCCTCCCTAACACTCTTCAAGAGAAACCTTGACGAGTGGATGGGAAACAGAAAGTTTACCCCGGGGATCACTTCAATGGCTCTACTGGACAGAGGCACAGGGAACTAAACTAAGGGGGGTGGCAAAAGCAAACACATTCTGGCTAGTCTTATAAATGCCTTCGAGCAGATAGCCTAGTACCTACCTATGAACCTATAGTAAACACTTGCCTACTTGGTGAGCACGCTACTCCAGTGAGGCAGAGAGTACAAGGGAAAGGTAGAAAGGAAGATGGTGTGCGAAGTACCAGCTGTTAAAGTGAACTTCCACCAGATATTGGGGCTTAGGGAGTTTCAGGGCAGGTATGTGATTAGGCAAGGTGCTGCTATTTAAAACTGAACCTCTAGAGGGACTAAGAATGAAAAACAGTCAGTGTGTTCAGAATCTGGAAAGGTGAGTGGGTAGATTCAAATGTAACAGGGTGTTTAAATGAAAGTTCTCCATATCAGAAGTAAAACAGTATACCCACCAGTTTAACTATAACTAGGCAATCTTGGAGAGAACTGAACAGAAGGAGGTCAGAGAATTTAGCTAGGAGGAAAGAACAGTGGAGAATGAAAGGTCACTACAGGCATAAACGATTATTTAATCTTGGCTAGTTAGAGTTAGGATGGACAGAAAAACAAGACCATGTCCACAGGGACTAGAACAGTTGGGTTAGACCATGAGAGGGGGGAGACAATTAGTGGGACAAGGAGAAAAGGGTCAAGATAAAATAATGAAAGGCAAAGGCCCCTGATACAAGAACCCCAGGTGGTATGCTCGCCAAGCACTGAAAATCAAGCTACTATTCATAAAGCAACCAATGGGGGGATTAAAAACCTACATGAACACCTTTTTTCCTGTATTTATAGTTATAGCTTGTGTGTCTTAAGAGCATGAGATGCTCCTATTCTTATAGGGGCAGCAGTTGTGTTCTCACTTGTTGAAAAGGTATGGAGAAGCTTAATCTTTGGGAATAAATAAACACATTTTTCCTTTAGTTTTACAATTGCTGCTTGCGTGTCTTTAGTAATTGCCCCCTTTGTTTACATCGACTCATGCCCATTCTATGGGTAGACCCCATAGGGTTTTCGTGGCATATTACAGAAGTAGATTGTCAGGCATTTCTTCCACGCAAATCATGCTGCTACCCAAATAATAATAATAATATTAATAATAATAATAATAATAATATTAATAATAATAATAATAATAACAATAATAATAATAGTAATAATAATAATAATAATAATAATAATAATAATAATAATAATAATAATGAAAATAGATTGTTGAATGCAGGCATTACTTTGTGGGAGGTTGCGGTATCGTGTGGAGTGGGAATCTGCCCTTTGCCTGCCATTGTGTGATCTTGGACTTGGTAGGCTTGTCTCCTGCAAAAGAAACATTTTTTTTGTTAGATATTTTGAGTTCTGATCATATAATGTTTGATTGTTTTTGTTTCTTTGAGATTTTGAATTACACACACATACACACATAATATATAGACAGATCGATAGATATAGCTATGGCTATCTGTCTGTCTATTTATATGCATATATATATATATGTGGAAAATCTGTTGCTGGGTTGTATGAAAAAAGTATCTATATCTATCTATCTATATATATATATATATATATATATATATATATATATATATATAGATAGATAGATATAGATACTTTTTTCATACAACCCAGCAACAGATTTTCCACAGTTCCACTCAAATTTCAAACAAAAAAAAAATCACACTAATTGCAATGAACACAATTCTCCTTTTATTACTGCACAGGTACTCAAAAGCAGATTAGACTCACCAAGTATTTTCAAACAAAAGAGTGTTTTTTTTTCAAGGTATAATTACATGCAACCTGGGAAATGCTCTATAGATAGTCTTCCACACATTGAAAGTAACCAGTTCATGTATCAATACATGTAAGAAAGTTAATAACTTCAAAAGCACAACTAAACAAGGACCCAAATTGCCAAGTTAAAACGGCACATACAAGCTTCCATATACCAGCTTCATGTTTGCATAGACAAGAAACAAGGGGAAAAGGCAAAAACAAAGGCATCATCATTTGTGGGCAATCAGAGACAACACGAGAAGTGATTTCCTGTAGAGATAATGGTGATTAAGGTGTTCATTATCCATGAGATGAACTTGGTCAAATGGACACTCATCCAGTCTGCAGTGAGGTATGGATAAGCCAAAACTTTTTATACTTTCATATTGAGAATATGTCGTCACTAATGCAACTTGACTGACTTATCTTCTCAAAGACTTTTAGTTTCATGAATAAAACCAAAATGGATAATGCCTTGTCATCTTAATGGTTGTATCACAGCTTTGCAGGTAAATAGCATTTCAAACCACTTAAAGCCATTCATGTCAACATTAGAAAAAAAATGTGTGAAAAACTAGAAAATAGGAGAATCTTTAACATAAACTTAGCAACAGAGCAACATTTTTATATAACTCAGGCTAGGGAAAGAATGGGTCTAACTGGGAAGGGGGGGGGCTTGATCTTTGGATTGTTGAGTGGAAAAACATACAGAAGAAAATTTGTACTTTAATTTATTAACAAATGCCACAGATGTTTCTTCATGTCTCCTAATGCAGACCACTCCCACAACAACTTTCAATAAGTAATTGGCTCTGTAGCACCAGTAACATAGTAATACTAAGTAAAAACAAGAGCTGCAAAGTACATGAAAGGAAGCAAAAACATCCAATATGAATAGTTCATCTATCTATCTATCCACTGTTGTTGTAGGTGTTACTTTGTAAAGCAGTATTTATTAGTAAGTAAGCTTATTTCCTCTCTGGGATCCTAGGTGAGACAGCAGAAAGCATAACATAGGCAGGCACATGCATTTACAGGCTTTCGCGTGCCTTTTACAGGAAAGTAATTGGGATCAACTTTCTGTACACTCAAAGCAGAAGTAAGCAAGCATGGAATTTCCTTTTAGATTGATGTGTCTTTATGTGTAATAAATTATTTATTTGTATGTAAATAGGATGCAAAATAATCTATTCCTTCACCCTCATTTATCAGTTTGTAGGATTTTACTACTATTCATCACATTTCCAGTAGGACTTGGTAGAATTGTTATAAGCTTAACATATATAAACATTCCTTTGGACAATTTTACACAAAACTGAACTTTGTCTCTGTTTCTATTTCACTGTTCCATTAGTTAAGATAAAAATATTCTTTACACATTGTGATGATATGCTGGTATTGCCAGCTATGCCAGGATAAGTAGGGCAGTGGATTTGTAACATATGCCAGCACAGCTAGCTGGAATTTTGCAAAGAATCATATGTTATTTGTATATCAAACTGATTTGTACAGATGCTTTTGCTGAAAAATGTATTTGAAAAGCTACTTGTGTTAAAAAAATGTACCAACAGTGGGTCCTGACTGTATTGCAACTGATTAAATGTTTATGTTTTAACAGGGGGTATTAGAAGAGAAGAGGTTAAGCTCAGCCCCAGCTAACTTTTAGAAAAATATCCTGAAATTAAATTACCTGGTTTAGGCCATAACGATTGTATCTTACAGTTCTGAGTGCAGCCAGTGACTAAATGTCTGTTCCAGAGAATGGTTTATTAGATCTTGTATGATGAGTGGAAGTGGTTTATGGTTTTAAAGCTTCCAGATGCTATAACACATCTCAGCAAGCTCTATCTGTGTGTATGGTAACACATATGTGCTAAATTCTGGTTCGGTTTCTAGCAGTGGGGGTAGCACGGGAACCAGAAGTCAGATGACCAAATGTATGAGATGTCATTCTGTAATCTAGGACAAAAATGATGTTTTAATACCAGATAAGAGAGAAGTCTCAGGGTAGTCTGTTTTTGGAACCCGACAAAGAAGGAAGACCACTGACCTACTTCATCTTGCCTTGCTCTAGTAAGTGACCAGGGAAGAAAAATTCTTTAGATTAGTCAGGAAAATAAAGTGAGATTAGTTAAGCATTGTTTTTCTGTATTGGTGTGAATCTATTCATCTGTGTTGTTTTAATATTCCTGTGATTGAAACTCTGGTGTTTGTTGCAAATAGATAGTACTTTCATGTTCTTTTATTATTTATTATTAAATATATTTAAACTGAACATTGTGGTTGGTCCTTTAGAGAATATTTTAAACTTTGAGAGTACTTATATCTACTTGGTGACTCTGCGGCTACTCCTGAAAGCCTTACTGCATTGGTTAAACACTATCATTTGTATTATTATTAATGCCAGTCAGTATAATTGGGCACCCTTGTAAGAACCTTAGAGTAGCTGGCTTTGGAGTGTCTGGTGGCAGCATAACTACCTTTTTGTCTGGACAGAAGAGAGCATAGCTAGTAAATCTGTGCCAGCCTTTCCGTGTGTGTGTGTGTGTGTGTGTGTGTGTGTGTATGTGTGTGTGTGTGTGTGTGTGTATGTGTGTGTGTGTGTGTCAGCTGCTTGGAGCAGGGACATGAAGCATTGGTTTCACAGAGAGAGTGTTGGAGGACTTGGCTTGGACACTCAGCTGAGGACTCAACTCTACAGCTGTGCCAGTGGGGAGTCTTACTGGGGACCTGGAGACAGACAGAGAAAGAAACTTACAGACAGTCTGTTCCCTGTGTGCTCTATATCTGTTGATGAAGGTGAACGAAAGAACAACCCTATCAATTGTTTGCAAATAGATGTGGAAAAACAGCAGGCACTAACAGGTTTTGTTTTCTGGATTCAGAAATGTCTACAGATAGTGATTACAGACATGAAATTAAAAGACACTTGGTTTTTGGAAGGATAGTTACTCAAATCTGCATATAATTCTAAAGAGCAAAGTGGATCTTGTTATCAGCATAGGTCCATATAGTCAAAGCTATGTTTTTTCCATTAGTGACACATGGGTGTGAAACCTCGCCTATAAGTAAAGTATGTGCAATGGAAACTCAATAGTTTTGAATTGTGTTGTTGGAAAAAAAACTTTTGATGGCTCCATGGACTGCAAAAAGATTAAACCATCAATACCTAAGGAAATAATTCCACACTGCTCACTGGAAGGCCTGATAGTAAAACTAAAACTCAAATAATTTGCCATAAAATGTGAAGACAGGATTAACTAGAGAAGGCAATGATGATGGGGAGGATCAAAAACAGAAGAAGAGGGGAGTGGCAGAGGTTAATGAGGATTGTATGTGTGTATGTGTGTGTGTGTGTGTGTGTGTCTATATATATATATATATATATATATATATATATATATATATATATATATATAGATATAGATATATAGATATATATATATAGATATATATATATATTTCTATATAGGTTTACCATTGAAATTTTGGCATAGCATTGTACGCCTATGAACTATTCGAACTACAGATGTTCGAATATTTCATAGTGTGGTTAGGGAAATACATCCCTTCCCTCGCTGTAGTGCAATCTCGGAGTTGGAATAGTTAGTTGGGGGGTGGGAGGTGCAGGGGGGCTTGCCCCCCTGCATAAACGGGATGTTAGATTTAGTGGTTAGGGACGGCAAGGGTGGCATTAACAGCTTATTTTCGACAATAGGGCTATTAGGTTAAGTGTACTTTCGGTGAAACAATTCGCTGTTAGGTACCATTTTTTTTTTTTAATTTCGACATTTCAATAGTAAACTATATATACATACATATATATATATATATATATATATATATATATATATATATATATATATATATACACACACACACACACACACACACACACACACACACACACACACACACACACACATATCAGCAAGGGGTTCAGTGGTATTATCAGTTGACTGGATCATTGAAATCGGAATTGGCATATCCTACATTGTTTTCAAGTTTGTCATTAACTAAAGAAATTATAATAGGGTGAATTACTGCAAAACTATGAGAGAATGTAAGTAAAGGATCCTTTTCCTTTTCCCGCAGTTTTTTTTTTTTGATCTTTGGAATAGTTTGTATTAAGTTGTAAGGGTGTAGGGGCACAGACCCCATCACATAGGGCATGTGGGGGGGGGGGCTTTTGTCACCTGTTAAGACAGAGTTTTTTATTTATAATTTCAGCTGAACACTTTCAAATATGTTTTTGTAACTAGTCATTATAAGAAGCAATGTGGTCTTGAACATACCTTAAACACTCTGCGTTCAGAGTACATGGATCTATAAAATGATATTTTAGGTTGCATTGAGTAAATTATACCTGTTATTTTCCAATACAATGCAAAATAATTTAGATAAGTAATTAAACAGACTGAGACCATGGGAGACCGGAAGCTATACAAAAAGTGTTGTTTTGAAATCTGAAGCCACATTATTATCAATTAATTTTATAATCAACTATTTTTAGCCTGATAAAATTTGTTCTTCTAATTCATGCAGTATGATTGCCAGTTTTAAATGCCATGCAGGCAATAAAGCACAATGTGCAACTTACTGGGCTACAAACCTGAAGCTTTAATTTAAATCCCATTAAGTCTCAGATTATTACTGCATTTCTGTGACCAAGTATTATTCTATGCTTTTATTTCTTCCTCTTAAGAGGAAGCTTAGTGTCCAATGGTACCATCTGCGACCACACTGCAAACAATGACTGGATACAAGAGACAAATTAATGGAAATAGGTAAATGTGTAATTAACTTATGATGTCTGTTTCTTTAAGTTCTAAACCTGTGAAAACCTTAAACAAAACATTCTATACCTGTTCAGCATGTTTATTAGCACTGGATACATAAACTGTTGGACTTAAATTTTGAAATTTTTGTTTCCTAGATATGTGCACCAGTGAGCAAAATGCCACTTTTCAGAGACAAAGACACAATGCAGATTAAATTGGCAGCCCCCCCAGATTTTTCCAGGTCCCATTACTTGATGATTAGAGATATTTAAAACTTTTATTTCAAATTTTATAGCACAAACACTGATATCCATTTGCTAAACAAAACAATACAGTCTCACAATGAAAACAGACTTTGCATGAACAGTAATTTTTTTTTCACTTGTGGCTAATAAAAGTGTGCTTTTACATTAAAATGACATGACTACAGCTCTAGTGGCAGACGAAACGTAGTCTGATCTGTCTGAGTTAGGATACACACTGGTAGGCTTATGTGAAAATTACGTTTTGTAGCTAATTGCTTGGTTTGTTGCTGATACCTTTCACTTTTGGCTAACTAAAGCATGTTTTTACATTAAGAATACTGGGACTACAATTCTAATGGGAGTAGAAAGGTAGCCTGGTCTCTTGAAGTTGGGAGCCCACAAAGTGGCTTTAAGTGACAATTATTTGTTGTAGCTAGTTGGTACCTTTTTAGTTTTGGCTAACCAGAGTGTGTTTTTACATTAAGAAGACTGGGACTGCTCTTCTAGTGTCAGTAGCAAAGTAGCCTGGTCAGTCCAAGGTGGAACACACATGGGGTGGGGTCTTAAAGTGAGATTATTTCATCAGCCAGAGGGCTTTTTAGTGGCTTAGTTGGATGTTAATCTGTATTCAAGATATACTTTTGCCTTGCTTTTGCACTAAGAAGTTCCAGGATCATCCATCTTATGGCAGAAGGTGTTTACCTTGTCTCTCTGAGTTGGGAAGCATTCCAAAGAGCTCAATATGTATCTGTTTATTGGCCAGAGGCAACGGAGTTAATTTTCAGCTTTTTTTCTGTTTGCTATAAGTTGTGTTTTTTCATAGGACTGTTCACTGTCTAGTTGTGGTTAGCAATACCCTATATGACAAACCTATAAAGCTAGTACTTAGGAATTTTAACCTGTACCACAGAAAGGCTTTGAATGGAGATAAGCTTAGGGTAGCTAGTTAGTTCATCAAACAGCACTAATATCAGATCATAGCACTATCTAACATCTAGCCTTAATCCTAGACACCACTCAGTTGACCCCTGTAAAACTAAGACCCTAAACCATAATATCCCAACCCTAGTGCTGTTCCTGATAACATGGATTCACGATTTCTTACTGTCTCTGTGGCCATCTTGGTAGATATGGGTATCCTGAAACAATGCAGCAATTGTTTAATGCACTCAGGCAACCTTTTAATTCTTAAACTACCACAGTATTAGAGAGATGTACACACATAACTTCCTTGGATGCACAAATCTCATGTAATAACAAGGCTATCAAGAACACACACACTACATCCTTCACACATTCCGCTCATGACACACATAGACCTTCTTATGCTGACATACTTAAAAGTAACCTCTCCATACCTGAAAGACCTCCTAAGACATCAAATGGCAACACTCATCTTCCTGTAGCCCTCTCTTCTTATTTAAAAGAAAATCATTGGTTGAGCTTCAGAAAGTGTTGCCTTGATAGGGTAACTAATGATTTTGTTCTATTGGGTCAATCAGAAGTTGTGCCCTGTAATTATATGATTTGATTGGTTGATGTTCTTTTAGATAAGAAGAGAGGGCTACAGAAAGTCACAATCTGAAGAAGGCTATTTGCCAAAACTACTTATCTGGTTTTGCTAACTCTCACTCCATTTATTGGTTTTTATTTACAAATTTATTTATATTTTTCATTAAATTTTGGTTTTAACAGTTTCTCAGCTGTGAAGATACACTTGAGCTTGTTTTTTATTGTCCTGGAAAAAATAGTGTGCACTCCAACTAGAGGATCAAACATATTTTACTTAGTACTTATCAACATGGGACAGTGTTGCACCCCCAGGTGTCATGTCCTCATTGGTGAGTCAGACCACAAAGCTGTCTCCCTCAAAATAAAAATCAACCCAAAAAACTAAACAGAAATTTGTGTAATTTAAAAGTGCATGAGGAGTCAGATAGTTTAACATATGTAATTGCTGGTTGATGCTGCATGCTTAAAGAGCAGCTAGCAAAACTTAGCAATGAATGCTTAATTTGTGATATTTTCTATTAATTTTAGGTAAAAAGGAAGGTGGGCAAACACAGCTTACCACACACTTTCAGAGTATAAGTCCCTCCTCAAGGTTGTCTTTTGGTCCAAATAGTGCTTTTATTGTCCCTAATACTGATGCTGTATAGCTTCTCATATCTGCATAACCTAGCATACAAAATGGTACTGCCTCTTTAAAACAACTCAGTTTTATAGCTGTTTACACAACAGATGAGCAGATTTGGTCTGGTTGCATGCATGTCTATCCTTCTAGTTTGCTGCCATGCATTTTTGACTTTAGGTAAATTTTACTGCTTGTGTTCTTCTGGTGAATTTCTTCTCCACACAGTGGCTGAAATGGGTACATTTGGGATTATTCCACTATCTTGGTTAATAAAGTTAACAAAAATCTATAAATAAATAAAAACTTTCTGCTCATTTTCATAAAAAAAGGTCATCATTACCACATTTATGGACACCAAACTCACAAGCCATTCATCCCCATAACACAGACAATTAGGCAGTTGACTTTTTCCACAAAAGTACCATTTTGGGCCAGCATATTAGAAATGTTCTGAGAATATCTAATCTCAAGACTATATGCACCAGAGATTAAATAATCTTTACACTTGGATTCAGGTGAGTAAATGCATACAGGCTCCAGAGTCTTATATGCAATGTTAAGAGACATGTACCCATAGCTCTTATCCATGCCACAAAAAAATATAATAAAATAATAAGCACCTTTTTCAAATCTTGCACATAAGACAAGACATACATATATAGATACGAGAGCATATGATCAAACTTTTAAAAGTTTGAACAGTCTGAGTGGGGATCTCCATAGAGCACGGAATGGGAAGATTTCCCTTTACCGCAATGTAGTGCAATCTTGAATTGGTATATTTAAATAGCAGGGGGTGTGGGGGTGGAGGGGGGCTTGCTCTCCCTGCTAGCACAGTTTTTTTTTGTTTATTTTATTTTCACATTTTCGAACATTCAAATGTTCGATCATATGGTCTCGGCCATATGAAAGTCGAACATTTAGATGTTCGATTATGTGAAGTAGACCCATATATATATATATATATATATATATATATATATATATATATATATATATATATATGTGTGTGTGTGTTTTTTCCTATTTCTAACCACCTTGAGACATACATGTTCCCAAGTGTTCCCTAGCCTGGCAGTTCTCAGTCTCTGAACTCAGACATAAGGAGGCATGCACCTTAATCCTTATAGCATCTAGACAAAAATCCTCAGTCATCTGATTTGATGCCATTCCCATTCAAACAACTTGATGCCAATGCATCTGGCCAGTAGTGAATCCAGTGTATCTTTGGGCTATTTTCAAACATTTTTATTTCCATGCATAAATGCATGTGTTCTCTGATTCACTTTCCTGATTGTATTACATTGTATTCTTTGTTTAATACAGTGTTTTAAATTTCTAGGTTTGAACATTTTTCCAGTTAGCAGTGAAACAAAACATGAACCAATAAGGACAAGGCTACCCATTTCATATTATTTCAACCATAAAAGGCCACTCAAACTGCTGTCACTAGAATCCACCAATATCAGTCAATATGCACAGTTTCTCCAGAAGTAAAAGTCATCTGAATAATTCCATATTAAGAGATTTGTAACTAATGAAAATATTGCTGCTTGCAAACAACTTTGCATTTCAGTGCTTCATCTACAAATTCAGGGTCCGCTGCCTTTAAAGAATAAAATTACCTATGTTACTTTTAAATATGGTGTGCTGGTGATATACAATAGGGAATAGCTGGCAAACTGACAACAGGTTCATAGTTATTAGGCATGTTATCCAGAGGAGGACACACTCAGGACTAGAGCACCCCCACTCCTTATGCTGCACAGTAGTGACAGCAATCAATCTACCTGGTGTGGGAAAAGAACCTACACCCTTCTGCACCAAAGACAAATATGATACTTATTGCATTATTGACACTGAACAACATAACTATGAAATTCTATGACCTGACACTGATAGACTGTAAACCTAAAATAAATAAATTAAATAAATTAATAAAAATAAAATAAATAAATGAAAGGAGATCTGGCAGTTGGTGTAGAAATTTAAGGCACTTACTTGCCAGTTATCAAGGTTCAGGGTTTGACTCTGAGCAAAGTCACATTTGCTGCTGCACTTAGTATTTTGGAGGCTTCAGTCACATTTGCTGCTGCACTTAGTATTTTGGAGGCTTCAGTCCTCCATACACAACACACACACACACACACGTTTCTGCTGTACTGATTGTTTAGCGGCTTCCGTTATGTACACATGCTGCTTCATTTGCTGGATAACATATCTACACCACCTTTGCTTGCTGCTGTGATGTCCTTGGCTTTAGTTGCTAAATCAAATCTCCTGTGATGTATATTAAGATGTTATCCTAATGCTGAGGTTTCTGGGGCTTGCTGTTCTTTACAAAAGTCTCATATGAGGTCCTAAAGCCCTTTTGTGATTATGGAATTTTTCTGTCTTATTTTATTTACAAGTTATTTTATTTTTAATTGCCTCCCAAGCCAACATGATCCCCCAGCCAAACCAACCATAGGCAGCTGACACAGTCACCTAGTGTTAGATCCAGCTCTGCATATGCTGTTACTGGCTATAATGGTTCATAGGTTCATAGATTTGTACTAGACTAACTGCCTTATGGGCCATTTTAAGCCTAGCCAATTACCCCCCCCCCCGTGAGAATCAAACCCTGTACCTTGTGTCTGTAAGGTAAACACCTTAACCATTATGCCAGCCTCCCACCCCTATCCCAGCCTCCCATGAGATGTGATATACTTGCCTTAGGCTGGAGTATACTAAACTTCAGGTATTGTAATTCAAAAACATGCAAATGTCTTACTTGTTCTCTGTCACTGGCTACAATGGGATGTGATATACTTGCTTCGGGCTGCAAAATGCTAAACCTCGGGTATTATAATTCAAATATATGTGAATGTCTTGTCTGTTCTCCTTTAATAGTATCCTTTCTTTGCTTTATTGCATTTAGGTGCAACATATTTCCAAAATGTGGCATTTGCATAACTTTTATACAATAAAAACAGTATGTAAACTTATGACTATGATTTGGAACCTGAAGTATCATAGTGTTTGTCTCTCTTATTTCTTAAGACATTTTTGGTGATTTTCAGAAATATGTTAACTGCGTACAGGTTTGTCATATAATATTGTTGGGAATTCAGCAGCATACAGGTAATGATTCATGACTCTTCTAGGATGTTACAACATGGCCCTTGTTAAGCAAGAGGGGCAAAATGGGAATAATGTTTAGTGTATACATATTTTCATTTTTTGGGACCCATCTTCCTTAAGCTAGATCCTGACAGCCTGGGCCTGCTTTTAATTTTCCTTTACTGCCAATGTGGATATTGCAATGTCAATATTGTCAGGGTAGAAGGATCCAACATGGAATATGTTAGATTAGGGCTTTTTATTTTACAGACATTAGACAGGCTAAAAGAATAAAATAAGCTAAAAATGGTGTTTTATTTATGCATACATTTTAGAAAGCAGAAACAAAGAATCTTTTACTGAATGTTGACCTTGCTGGCTAGAAAGTTGTGTTTTATTTATGCATACATTTTAAAAAGCAGAAACAAAGAATCTTCCACTGAATGTTGACCTTGCTGAAATAACAGTTTGTCAAGGGAAAATTGCAGAGAGTACTTGTTATGTTCTTTTCTCTTTAGAATTATAAGGGACCAACAGTTCCATTAGCTCACAGCCCTGTCTGTCATACATACTGAGTAAACCTTTATGTAATGGTGAATTTTCCCCTAAACCAGTAAGGTACTTCCAGTACCGCAGGCCCTTTGGGATCTGCCTGCACTTAATGCATTCTCTAAAGTACACATTTTCATGAAAATGTTTACGATGTCTGGTTAAAAGTTCATGATACAGTGTTAAATTACCTTCAATAGCTGTTTGATGGACCACACCCCGTGGAGTTGAAGGTACTGCTGAATTAAGCCACTGTTCCAGCCTCAAGTTGTTTGTAACATTTGCAGTTGCAGATGAATTAGATACATTCTATCTTCCTGTCTAGGTGGAACACAGTTGCATATAACTGATCTATGAAGCAGAGCTTTTAATAGACAAACATTTCCCTGCAGATGAGAAAAGAGTGTAGAATGACCAAATATGCAAGTTCCATAATCTGAATCCTAATGAAGTGGTCCTTTTGCATAACAGAAATCCCTTGGAACAAGGTTAGTACAGATCTGTTTCAGTTCAGAGATCATCAAGACTCTACAACTACTCTATTGACTGCAGTGTTGAAGTGCATTTTTTCTAGATGTGGAATTCCAGAGTCTGCCATTTTAGATAATTCTCCACAGTTCATTAGACAAGAATTTAGAATTTTTCTTGAGTCTGACAATTAATCATGCTTTCTAGCCAAAGATATCAACAGAGCAATAGTCAGGTAGAAAGGATGATACAAAGCTGTCACAAACTGATGAAGAAATGTGGTAATAGGTTTGCATATATTTATTAGCATGTAGTCCGGGAGACCATTTTGAAGCCTATCACAATTTTTCGGTTGTCACAGTGTACCAGCCAGTTAAGTGACTTGATCAAAGTCAGACAATGAACAAATGGAGGCTGACAGAATCAAACCATGAACTACAGCCAGCAGCTTAATAAAAAGTCCTTCGGCTTTTCCCAGTTAGGGGTCGCCACAGCAACACTCCGGTCTGTTAATGATTGGCAGTGAATTTTTATGTTGTTGAGTGGCCAGCCCAGTGCCCAACCTTCAAAGAAGGCACACCCACACATGCACGCACCTACCTGCATGTCTTTTCAAGCTCACTCAACCACGGGGAGAACATGCAGACTCCGCACAGAAGGCGCTCTAACCGAGACAGTAGCTTAATATTCAGCACTAACTGCCAGACATTGCTACTCATTTCCCATGCCTCATCCTATTCCTCAGGAGTTGGGACTGCTAATTAAACTCTGCTCTTCTGAATGCGAATCAGGACTCTGTCCCTCTGTGTCACAGAGCCAGAGTGGCTCTAAGAAATTTGTCTGTTACTTCTCACTGCTGAAATATAGAAATACTCAGCTGTATGCCAGCATAGTTACTCATGAGTAGAAGGCTTAGAAGTGAATTGCCAAATTGCCAATTGCTTCTTCTCTAACAGTTCCAGATCATAACAACAATATGGTGCAATTATTAAAAGTAAATGAACAAAGGCAGAAGAAATATTTTGTGAAAGCAACTACATTTTTGTTTAATTTGCAAAGAGGATATAGGAAGAATGCAGACTGATAAATAATACTTATGGATGGTCAGTAGTCACTGCAATTGGTTGAAGAACCAAGTTCTTGTTTAGTTCAAGGTCAGGATCTGCACGTACACAGGTGAAACAGAAGGTATTTACCCAAGACAAGAACTCATTAAAGTCAAGAGTACAGAGCAGGATCTATCAGTTAAAAATATCATACAGTCCTCCCATTGGGAGAAGAATCTGGAAGATACTGATAATATCAGTACTGGTCTAAAGGAGTTACCTGGAAGGTCCAAGAAAAAGTCCACTGAATAGTCAGTGGAGGAGGATCTTAATGTTCCGAAAACAATTTATGGAAGAATAATAGAATAATGTAAACTTAGCCTAGAAACAACATATAGAAGAAAAATAAGTGATAAGCCTATCCCCTATAGGGATTGCATGGGTATATGACTAAACACAGGGTGACCAAATCATAAAAAACAGCAAACACACACAGACCCAACAAAACAAACCACTGGGAAAACAGTCAGTCAGCAACACTACATTAGCTGTCATCTCATCAGCAACACATTACTGAAGTTAATATTGTATCTCAAAGGTAACACTGTTAAAAAAGTGTCTCCCTGTTTATGTCTGTTAACTCCTCAGTTGTACTACCATAACCAAACTGTGAATTCCATGCATTATATGTAGTCACCAAAACAATAGCTGACAATAGCTCCACTGGACTAATCCACATTTTGACTAAATGTATACATCAGTTGTATATTCAACAAAATGCATTCCTACATACTGCATGGCTTTTAGCTGCACATACAAGTAGAGAATTGCAGTTTTCAGAAATAAACAGAGATGACATAATGTATATTATAACAAGAATAACAGTGACATTTCAGTGATTTCAATTTATCAGTCTTGAAATGCCGCGGTTGTGCAGCGGTAGCATTGTTGCCTCACAGCAAGAGGTTCTCCCATTCGATTCTTGGCTGGAGCACCTTCTGTGTGGAGTGTGCATATCCTCCCCGTGGTCGAGTGGCGCTCAAAAGACATGCGTAGAATGGGCGTGCCTTCGCTGAACGTTGGGCGTCGAGCTGGCACTTCGGTACTTGTAAACAAATCTATTGCCAATCATTAGCAGACCGGAGTTCCACTGTGGCGACCCCTAACCGGGAAAAGCCGAAAGAAGAATAAACAGTCTTGAAATGCTATTCATAATTAATACCAGAATTTGCAAAAGCCTAGGAACAGTAATGGTATTTCCCCTATATTTCTGCATGTGTGTGTGTGTGTGTGTGTGTGTGTGTGTGTGTGTGTGTGTGTGTGTGTGTGTGTGTGTGTTTTATGTATGTGTATATATGTATGTACTAATCATATTTACTATAAATGGAGATTGCAGATTAATGTGTGTGTATGTATCTTTATGAAGCTATCCAAGGGCTTGCACAAGTGTATAAATACTGAGCACATGCAAGTCTGACTGCCATTTTGTAGTAAGCTGTTGAGATGTAAGCATGTATGTATGTAAGGACTGTCTGTTAACTAATGTGATTATATGTTATGATGCTGCTATCCATCCTGATGTGTTTCTATGTATTAAAGCATGTAAACCAAATACCCCACCTGCTTGTCATCTATGTTAGAGAGGGATGAGTGACATAGTGTCAGACGTGGCATGTCTAGAAGGACATGGTGTCAGAAGTGGCATGTCTAAAGGGACATGAGGTTAGAAGTGGAATGGCCAAAATGATTAATTGTCAGAGAGAGTTCCAATTTCTTCCACTTAAGTCCGAGAAGAACCCGGCTGGCACTGGACGAATATAAAGGAGTGAATCATCCCTACTGCATGCATAATTCACAAAACAGGTCAGAAATGAATTTCAGATATTAAAACTTGCTCAAATAATTTCTTATTTGCAAAATATGAAACAAGGCTTACAGAATTCTCTAAATGATATGCACATGAACAGATATGCCAGATATTGACAAAATATTCAAATTATTATGGAAAATGTTTGAAATAAAGTCCAAATTGCATAAAACTAATAAAATAAGAGGAAAACACATACTTTTGTATTAATTAAAAATATCCGAGTTATCAGAAATGTATAAAGTGTTTGCATGTTTGTGCAGTACTACAGTAAAGTTATTTCACAAGATACAGCCATTACAGAGCATGTTTCGCAAAGTACAGTATTTCAAAGAGTTTATTGTGTATTTGAATGTTGTTTCAAGCTCACAGAACAGTTTGTCCATACATAATTACAAAGGCCATATTTTCAGTATGTTTGGGCACAATTTGTTGGCATGGCAGATGGATTTTGAAAACCCAGTGCACTTGTGTTTGACAATAATATTGTAGAGAACTGGAGAGTGTTTGAGTAAGAAATGACATTTTCATACAGGCTGCTTTTTATGATAAAGATGACCACACAAAGGCATTTATTCTACTTCATTTTGCTGGGTCAGAAGCCATTGAAAAGGAGTGCTCATTTGTGCATGCACCTGCTATCTATGCAGGATGGGTAAAACTGTCATATTGTTGTACAGGCTGAGTCAATGGAGGACCCTGAGTGCTTAAAAAGTAAATTTAGAGAAATGTGTAACCCCAGACAAATGTTACAATGGAAAGGCATTTATTTTACATAAGGGATCAAAAGCCTGGTGAAACTTTTGCAGCATATATATCTCATTCACTCCAGTACAACTATTTTGAGTATGTACCTTTAACTCCTAGTGGGTGTGGCCTGAGCCTTTAAAAATTAAATTATCACCTTACAGTTCTAACCAATACTCATTGACAGAGGTCAAACATCAATACAATTGTGTTTGCCATCATGCATGCTTCAAGATAAAATATTTTGAAGCCTTGTATGTAGCATGGTTTTGGAATTATTGATGCAAATATGCACAATTAATATTTGATGCCTAGAGGAGCAGTAGGAGGTAACTGCAGATGCACCTGGAGGCATCATTCAGATGTAATGAGATATATAGCAGACACAAAAAGTGTATACATCCCTGTTAAAATGGCAGGTTTTTGTGATATAAAAGAATGAGACCACAATAAATCATTTTAAAACTTTTCCCATGTTTAATGTGACCTATAACCTGTACAATCCAATTGAAAAACAAATATGTTAGGGGAAAATATAAAAAATAAAAAGCATACAATAAGCTGGTTGCATAAGTGTGCACACACACTTAAACTACTACTTTGTTGAAGCACCTTTTGATTTAATTACAGCATTCAGTCTTTTTGGGTAGGCATGGCACATCTTGACTCGGTAATATTTGCTCATTCTTCCTTGCAAAACCACTCCAAATTTGTCAGATTGAGAGGGCATCTCTTGTACATAGCCCTCTTCAGGTCACCCCACAGATTTTTCCATTGAATTTAGGTCTGGGCTCTGGCTGAGCCATTCCAAAACTTTAATTTTTTTCTTGTGAAGCCATTCTTTTGTTGATCTGGATGTATGCTTGGGGTCATTGCCATTTTTAAAGGTGAAATTCATCTTCATCTTCATCTTCATCTTTCTAGCAGATGCCTGAAGGTTTTGGGCCAAAAGTGACTGGTATTTGGAACTGTTCATAATTCCCTCCACCTTGACTAAAGCCCCAGTTACAGCTGAAGAAAAGCAACCCCAAAGCATGATACTGCTGCCACCATGCTTCACCGTGGGGATGGTGATTTTTTGGTGATGGGAAGTGTTGTTTTTGCGCCAAATGTACCTTTTGGAATTGTGGCCAAAAAATTCAACCTTGGTCTCAACAGACCATAACACATTTTCCCTCATGCTTTTGGGAGACTTGATGTATTGTTTTGCAAATTTTAGCCAGGCCTGGATGTTTTTCTGTGTAAGAAAAGGCTTCCATCTTGCAACCCTACCCATAGTCCAGACATATGGAAAATACAGGAGATTGTTGTCACATGTAATACACAACCAGTACTTGCCAGAGATTCCTGCAGCTCCTTCAGTGTTGCTGTAGGTCTATTCACAGCCTCCCTGACCAGTTTTTGTCTTGTCTTTTCATCAACTTTGGAAGGACGTCCAATTCTTTGTAACATCACTGTTGTCCCATATTTTCTCCACTTTTTGATGATTGTCTTCACTGTGTTCCATGGTATATCCAATGCTGTGGATATATTTTTGTACCCTTCTCCTAACTGATACCTTTCAACAGTGAGATCCCTTTGATGCTTTGTAAACTCTCTGTGAACCATGGCTTTGCTGTAGCAGGCAACTGAGTAAATGTCAAGAAAATCCTACTAGGACAGCTGAACTGTATTTGGGGTTAATCAGAGTCTGTTTAATTGATGGCAGGTGTGTACCCAAGAAGACATAATGCTGTAATTAAATCAAAAGGTGCTTCAACAAAGTATTAGTTTAAGGGTGTGCACAGTTATGCAACCAGCTTATTGTACGTTTTTTTTTTTATTTTTTTATATTTTTCCCCTAACAGATTTGTTTGTTTTTCAATTGAATTGTACAGGTTATAGGTCACATTAAAGGTAGGAAGCTTTCTGAAATGATTTATTGTGGTCTCATTTTTTTATATCACAAAAACCTGGCATTTTAACAGGGGTGTGTACTTTTTATATCCACTGTAACTAACACGAGAAATTAAGGTATAACATGCAAATTTGGTGATTTAAAGGATGAACTGATAAATGACAGATGTATGTGGTATTAAAGATGATGCTGTGAGAAAGATTTTGTTTCCTGACAGTGATTTAATTTTGAATAAGGCCATGGGACTGCTTTCATTAAACAAGGAAGTCCATCATGTTAGCTTCCAAGACCACTACTCTAATTTTGCCCAGTATATTTTGTCTACCTATGCTGATCTCTTCGAAGACAAACTAGGGAAGCTTCCAGTTGTGTACTCCATGAAGTTAGACCCAGATGTCAGTCCAGTTATCAGGCCAACTCAAAAAGTTCCAATAGCCATGCAAGACAGAGTCAAAGCTAAGCTACATAAAATGGTGCGATAAGGTGTGATTTGTCCATTTAGTTCTTCTACTCCAGCTGAATGGATAGCTTCCATGGTGGTAGTTCATAAGAAAAGTCCAAAAAACAACAAACACACCAGCACTAAGGTGAACCATTCTGGAGAACCAGGAATATAATTAAACAAAACAAAACTCCAAAATATGGACACACTAAGCATCAAAATTGTAGATTTGATTCAAGACCACCAAGCTTTCTGGAAATACCCTTCTTTAGTGTGTGTCACACACACTGAACAAGGGCATTCCAGAAATCTTTGTGGTCTTGAATAAAATCTACAGTTTTGATGCTCAGCGTGTCCGTATTTTGGAGTTTAACGCATAAGAAAAGCTCAGATGACATCAGAATATGTATTGATCCATGAGATTTGAACAAAGCACTAAAAAGACCTCATCATCCAAGGCACACAATCGAAGAAGTTGCAGCACTTATGGCAAATGCCACAGTTTTTTTCTGTCCTAGATACAAAGAGTTAATTTTGGCAAATTCAGCTTGACAAGAAACCGTCATTGCTCACTACATTCAGTACTCCATTTGGTTTTGAGAATGCCATTTGAGATAAATTCTGCAAGTGGAGTCTTTCAGCATGCAATGGAGCAACTTTTTTCTGGGTATCCTTGTGCTATTATAGTAGAAGGCATACTAGTAGGAGGTAATGGTGAAGCAGAGCATGACAGAAACCTCAGAAAAGTTCTGGAAAAGGCACGTAAAGTGAATCTTAAGCTCAAGCCACAGAAATGCAAATTCAGGCTACAGAAAGTTACTTACGTTGGTCATTTATTTACTAGTTCAGGCCTATGACCAGACCCTTCTAAGTAAACAACCATTCTCGAGATGCCAGTTCTAGGCAGTGTTCAAGCCATGCAACTTTTTCTTGGTATGGTTAACTATCTAGGCACGTCCATACCAGACTTAAGCCAACTTTCAACACTACTAAGAGAGTTGACATGTAAAGATGTATCCTGGTCTTGGTTAGAGCAACACCAAAGAGCATCTGATGTCCTGAAACAGAGACTTGCTAGTCCACCAACTCTCAGATACTATGATGTTCACAAGACAGTTATTCTTTCATGTGAGGCTTCAAAATTTGGTGTTGATGCAGTCATTCTACAAGAGGGTCAACCTGTTGCCTAATACATTGAGAACTCTCACCAGTACTGAAATGCAGTATGCCCAGATTGAGAAAGAGCTTTTGGCAATTGTGTTTGCATGTTCAAAGTTCCATGATTATATTTATGGCAGCCCTATCCAGATTGCAACAGACCACCAACCTTTAGTCACTAGCTTGAGAAAGCCTATGCATTCAGCTCCAGCCAGATTGTAACACATGATGTTGAGATTGCAAAAGTATAATTTCACTCTTGTCTACAAGAAAGGCAAACTTTTTTTATCTTGGCTGATACATCTTCCAGATCACCCAAAAATACCACTGAACATCATGAGAATGAGAACCTTGACTTTGAAGTCATGAAAGTGAGAAATATTTCTTCCGCATGTCTTGTACATTGCTATCTTGCATTGTGGTCACCCAGGAACTGACTCTACCAAAAGAAGGGTGAGAGGTCTAGTATTTTGGCCTTCTATGTCACAAGACATTGAGAGAGCACTTTCATCTTGTTTAGTGTGTAATAGTACAAAGTCACATCAACAGAAGGAACCACTTCACCTAAACCAGATTCCTGAACTACCTTGGTCGACAATTGCCACTGACATTTTCAAGTGGAATGGTCAACATTATTTGGTGTTAGTAGACTCTTACTCCAATTGGTTCTAGATTGACCTACTTCCTAACCTAGCATCCAGGACTGTCATTACTAAGATGAAGTGTCATTTTGCAGTCCATCGTAGTCCTCATAAAGTTATATATGGCAATGGCACTCAGTTTACAAGCCAACAGTTCAAAAGATTTGCCAAACAGTGGTTCGTTACTCATGTCAAGAGCAGCCCAGAGTACCCACAGTCAAATGGTTTGGCAGAACATGCAGTCCAAAGTGCAAAACAGTTGCTAGAGAAGTCAAAATGAGACAATATTGATGTTTTCTTGAATCTCAGAAATGTTCCTCGTGATAAACATCTTGGTTCACCTGCTCAGAGACTTCTGTCTAGACAAACCAAAAACCACATTACCAATCAGTAGTCAATTGTTGATTCCATGTATCAAGACCAACAGATCAGTGAAAACCAATCTGTTGAAGAAGTGTTTAACCCAGAAGTCTTACTATGATAAAACCAGCAAACTGTTTAATCCATTGTGAGAAGGAGAAGTGGTAAGGATGCAAACGTCCAAAAGTTATGATTGGATTGGTGTCATAAAGATTATTTGCCCAGAGTCGAGATTGTACATTGTGGAATCACAAAGAGCAGAGTTTAAGTGGAATCAGAAACATTTGAGACTAGTGACCAAGTGTATACCACAACACATAGCCTGTGAGAAAGACTCTTTATCTCAGAGTGAGTTGTCTGGTGTTCCAATTCCAGAGGAAGTTCCAGAGAATATTTTCATTCCTGTGACAAATCTAGAAGTTCCTAATATGAGTTATTCACTGAAGACTATTGCTAAATTAAGTTCAGATTGTTATGTTACATGATCCAGTCATATTTCCAGACCATGTAACAGATACATGGCAATTTGGACATGATCATTGTGTTTGTTTCTAGTGTCTATAATAATACATGTCTAACTCCAATGTTGTTTTTACCCAAGGGCAATCTTTTTAAGATGGAGGATGTAGATCAATGTGTGTGTATGTATCTTTAAGAAGCTATCCAAGGGCTTGCACAAGTGTATAAATACTGAGCATGTGCAAGTCTGACTGCCATTTTGTAGTAAGCTGTTGAGATGTAAGCATGTATGTATGTATGTAAGGTCTGTCTGTTAACCAGTTTGTTTATATTTCATGATGATGCTAGCTATCCTGATGTGTTTCTGTGTATTAAAGCATGTAAACAAAATACCCCACCTGCTTGTCATTTTTGTTAGAGAGGGATGAGCGATAGGGATGGACTGCATGGTGATGTATAACTGTAACAAGTTGGTGTAGCTATAAGGAGATGCATGCCATATGCTCAGTTAGCAATTAAAAGTTGTAGGGCAGATGCTGAATAGTGAACACCATAATTGTGTATTGCTTCATCTTCAAGTCCATTCTGATAACACATTTTAGAATTATTGTACACTAGATGGTCTGCACTAATGGACAACATATCCACATGAATGATGTTACTGCCTCCATTAAAAGTGGAAAGTCTAAACACAGACTCATTGTCTTCTGCTTGGGAGCATCGTCTTCAACACTGTCTCAGTTCAGTGTAGCTTGCCTCAACAAGAAAAATCACTTCATATGCATACGAATGAAATGAAAGTACCTGAATAGGGCCCTGACTGCTTTCTAGATCAATCTTCAGACAGTTCTCTTTGCAGTTTAGCACAAACAATAAAACAGGTGCATGGTATGCAATAAATCAAAAAAGAATGAATCTTTTCTGGTCTGCAAAAAATCAGTTTAGATTTGATAAAGGGTTCAGCAGCACTGTCTACAACTACCCAATAATTCATTTTCCAGGCTTATGGAATCAGCTTTGAATTGGAAAATTACTTGAATTGCACATGGAAATTAGATATAAAAATGTTTCTTAAGGTTGGACAGATTCACAGAGTCTTTCAGAAATGGATGTTTGTTATATAACACAATAACCATCTCAAACCTTCCTCTGCCTTTTTACTTACAACACAGTTTAAGAGATAGATGCCTTCTCATTTCATTGGAACTAGACTTTATTGTATGATACCCCTTTTCCTTTGTCAAGTAAGTTCTCCCAAAGCAAAACTGGAAAGGACAAATCTGATTGTGTTTGTTACATCGTGGCATAGGTATCCTTGGTTTTCACTGTTAATGTACCTGATTTATATTCTATGATGGCCACTTCCTCTGCATAAATTATTACTAAATCATTTAAAGGGAAAAGTACTGCATGTCAGTCTCAAAACTCTGAACCTACCAACATGAAGGAGAACATTTTGATTCCCATGTGCAACTCTTTTTTTTTATTTTCTTTACAAGTTGTAAGTAAAGAGTTTAAAAGGTTGAATACAAGAAAATCATACATGCAAAAGTATAAGAGATTAGATTCCTGATCTATAACACATGAAAAATTAAATTTCCTGATGGTGCTGCTGCTGCTGTGTTGTGCTATACTTGCTGGACTGGACTGGAACAAAAGTCTTCTTAAGACACAAAGTCTTGCTGGCTGTTTACTGCTGAATCAGAGACAAAGAGTTTTGCATGACTGCATCTATAGTCTGTTTAAAGCACCAAATTGCATACTGATGAAGAAATATATTTTGCAGCACAATACTATTTCACTGTAAGCACAGTTACTAATAAATAACTTATTTTTATAACAAACAAGATGTGCGACTGTAGTTTACAAATTTAATGTGCAAAGGTTTTCCTTCACAACTGATATGGATGATGATTTTATGGTTTCCATTCTCCACTTACCTTGGAACCTACCAAATATCTCTAACAAAGTTTAGTATACAGTCTAAGATACTGTTCTAGTCATGCACTTCAGATCCTGTTTTTCCTTTTGGCATCTTTTTTGGGCTTAATACAGAAACATTTGTTCTGCTGATACTTTACTTTCCAGACTTGTTTAAGGAAATGTTTTGTTATAGAGCACATATTGTCCTTCTGTGAAACCATTTCTGCTGATGGGAGAATGCACGCAATCAGAATTGTTTTTCTGCTGATTTTATAAAAACATATCCATTAACAGAAGTCTGAAAGAAAACATCTGTGAGAACTAAAATATGAAATATCTTGTGTCCATTAATAGATGTTCCTTGTTTTCCACTTATTTCCACCAGAGGTATATCACACAGTATGTATGGATGCCAATGTTAAATTGCTAAGCTATATTCCTACATTTAAGCAAACTTTTTATTATATGCTTTATCTTTCAGCATATTTACAGCAGAATTAATTTCAATTATTCACAGTTCACACTCTAACAATTATCTCTCTTTATTTTAAAACATACTCAAAACACTTTTCACTAATATGTATTTTTTGATCAGATTATATAGAAAACACATTAGGAAACAAAACCTTTAGTCTCCTTTTGATACAACAAGTCAAAATGTAAGTGTACATAGTTAATACAATGATATTAAGTATTACTACCAGAACTGAGTGTATCTAACAACTTTTTCTTTTGCAGACCATTCTGTGAAAATATTCCATCAGTTATGGACTCTGTCTGCTATAGGTTTATTTTTTTAACTTGATTAATTTGTTCTTTTGCAATCACAGAATTTAATTTATGACTTAGAACTCTTTCATTAACTCTTTGCAACTATTGAATTAACTGTTTACTTTTATTAATAATTTTATACCAAAAGATTAGAGACAGACTAATATTTATAAGAGGCAAGAACTATGTGCTACTGCAAACGTTATTTAGTGCTAAAAATATACAGTTTTAATGTCATTTCAACCGTAACATTGTGGCCATATTTCTGAACTGCCCATTAACACCTTGGTTGATAGTGAAGTGAACATCTTAAAGTACTGAACTGAGGTTTTAATACTTGAGGATTTAAAAAAACATGATTTATACACAGAAGAATGCTGTTTACATATTAGTCCATTAGATGTATGCGTACAGTACTTTAATATAATTTTTCTCTAACTGGGGTAACCAGTACTGGTATAGATAAAATGGTGGTCCAAAAACAGTGATAAAATTACAATTAGTGATACAATTGCAACTTGACAAATTACTTTTGAACTTGTTACTTTACGGTGTGTTCTATACAGTATATATGTACAAAGACTGTTTGTCTACTCATACATTTCAATCTAGTAGGTACCTTGGACCCAATTTTTAAACATGGTTCTCCACACATATTTGTTGCTAGACATTAATTTCCTTTGTACTGAATTCTTCTGTGTTTGTACATACAAAGACTGTAAAGTACATTTAGTCTAAGCTACAAATTTAGTAACATTAACATCAAGCAAAAACTTGGAAAATTCTTATGTCTCTTTAGAAGTATCTAGTGGAATTGCCACCAGAGGTAACTACATACCCAACAATTAGAAACATTCATGCTTTTTGCATACCAACATTATCTTGCCAAAAAACATATTAAAAATACAATAATTAGCATAATAGCTATTAGCAACTTGTAAAATATATTGTCCTGTCATGTTTAATCTGTTTAGAAGTATTTCTAATGCACTACCTGTTTTCCCCTCCCCCCTAAAAGAGCTCTGTCAAGAGGGAATGATATATTATTTTTCTTCCTGTAGCTTTATTTTAGACCCTTCTGCAGTACTACTTATACAGTCAGTGTAAAACTGAGAAAGTTTTTCCCCTGTAGTTTTGCAGTATTGTTTATTTGCTCTATGCTGTGAGAATAGAATGTATGCCAGCCCGACACTTTGGTTATACATTTGCTTTATTAGGTTATCAAACTATGGACCTTTGTCTGATTTGATCATTTTTGGCCATTTCCAATGACAGAATATATGTTTCTGTTGCCTTTGCTGTCTACTACTACTAGTAGTTATTTGTACCCTCCTGCTTAATTTATTTTAACTGTATGTATATTATGGCCCATTTGCTGGCTGTACTTGATGTAATTGAGTTTTTTTTACTTTAAACATTTACCTGCAAACAGATTTTTAGTGACATGTATGCACAATTGTGCCATTTTATTACAATTACCAAACAGTGCTGCATGTGAATACTTATGTATGTTTTAATAACAATAATGTTTTATAAAAACACAAACCACTTGTCTGGCAATCAGTCTTGTTTTTTTACCTTATCTTTCCAGCATTTCCTGTAATTACTCATTTAGCCTGGGAAGGTCTAAGCTCACATTTTAGACTCTATAGACCATAGTTAACCCTTTTAGCATCTTTCCTTTAATCAACTGTTAATACACTTGCAGCTTGATAGTAGAATGCAGTTATAAAACACTTAGACTTATAATAAGTATTTGTGATTCATATAACTATGTATTTATACTACATAAATAGACATTACTTTACAATTAGCTTACATATGTTTTAACTTGGATTTCAGTATTTTTTTTTTTATTTAACTGCCTTGCCATTTATTTTACAAAGACTGCTTGACTAATGCCATCTGTGATTTTATTTATTTTAAAATTGTCTATCAGAGCTTTTAACTGTTTGGTGTGGTGTTACTGTACAATTATAAAAAAAATGTAAAAAACAAAATAGATATTAGCTTAACTCACACATGTTTATATTTATATTATATTTGCTGTTGTCTGCCTTTTAAGCTTGTGTATTGTAAACAGATGTACTTTAGATGAAAAGAAAATACATGCATGTCAGTCTTGTGACTTTAGATTTTTTACTGTTATGCACTAGAACTGTTTTGTTTACCTTTTGACTATGCCATGAGAATGGCTATCATACGCTCTACTTTACTGTAGTACTGATAAAGTTCTTGCTTTAACTGAATGAAAGTATTAAAACACTTGGGAATGATTTGTCCTTATATCAGATCCTACCATGTATGCTTAACCATTTTCAAAACACAAGCATATTGTAAAATATGGTTTACTATTGAAATTCCGAACATCACTCGGTCGGCATTCGTATGGTCGAACACATAAGGTCGGAAACACAGATGTCGAAGACATTATAATCAATCGAGGAACGGTTTTAACATGGGTCGAGGTAGGGAAGATGGTTGTAGTAGGGAATAATACTGTACACCTACCTCGACCCATGTTAAAACCGTTCCTCGATTGATTATAATGTCTTCGACATCTGTGTTTCCGACCTTATGCGTTCGACCATACGACTGTCGACCGGGTGATGTTCGCAATTTCAATAGTAAACCATAAAATATATCTTTTTTTGTACAGATCAGCTGTAGTTTCCTGCTCTTTTGCAATTTTTTTTAAGCTCAGGTGATGTGTGCAGGAAGTTGGTCTCTGTCAGTTTAACTAATTTATTTTTTGTATCCTATAACTGCTATTGAAGGATTTTATGTAATGCTGCATGGGCTGCCTGATATTTCTCAGTAACATATTCTGCTGAATCTAAAGCTTTTATGCACTTTTGAAAAAATGTTTGTATAACTTGTCTAAACTTCCTGAACTCATTGTGTCTGTCTTTTAGAGGTTTATTACATTCTTTTGTAACAAGATGTACTGGAGGTTCTGTCAGTAACTGATGTGACTGCTGTTGTAACTCTGAAATAAACCTTTCGCATGTGGTGACAGGACATAACTGTTCAGCATCTGAATATAATGTAAGCATATTAACTTTTTCTGGTTCTTTACCATTAAAATATTTGTCTGCACAGTCTAACCTTTGAATAATGGCATGCACTGTATTTTTATAACATTGTACACAGAAAACAGTTTCATATGATTTACACAATAAACATTTGTCATACCACATATGTTTTTCTTTGAGATACCAGTCAAATATTGTAATCCATTTGCATAATGCCTTACTATCAACTTGTCCTAATAAGGTTTTACATTTGCTAATATGCTGTATATACCAGCACTCTATTCTGTTATTATTATTACCTCTAATGGCATCCATACTGTATGTAACACAGAAAATTTTTCTTACCAGTCAACAGAGAGGCAGATGGCCAGGCTGCTTTACTTTAGATGGTTGAAAAGTCTCTGTAGTCACTTGTGAAGTTGGTAAAACAAAACTGGCAGTTCAGCTTTGCATCTTTGTTGTTTTATCTTAATTTGAGAATTTATGGCACTGCTCACTTTCCTACACTGCAGTCTCACTCTGGATTCAGACGTCTGAGAAGCTGTACTTTTACAAACTATAGAAACTGTAGAAAACTGAAGTACTTACATAAATGTTAGTTAATGTGCTTTTACTAGAGTGACCTTATACAAGGCATCACCACTCTCCCTGTGTTCAGATACAGGCTAGGGTCACCATTGAAAATTTTAATTTTCTGAAAGTGCTGCTGCTGTGCTGTGTTGTACTTGCTGAACTGGACTGGAACCAAGGTCTTCTTAAGACACAAAGTCTTGCTGGCTGTTTACTGCTGAATCAGGGAGACAGAGTTTTGCATGACTGCATCTATAGTCTGTTTAAAGCACCAAATTGCACACTGATAAAGAAATATATTTTGTAGCACTATACTATTTCACTGTAAGCACAGTTACTAATAAATAACTTATTTTTATAACAAACAAGATGTACGACTGTAGTTTACAAATTTAATGTGCAAAGTTTTTCCTTCACAACTGATATGGACAATGGCTTTATGGCTTTCCATTCTCCAGTTACCTCGGAACCTAAGTTCCTAACAAATGCCTCTAACAAAGTTTAGTATACAGTCTAATATACTGTTCTAGTTACACACTTCAGATCCTGTTTTTCCTTTTGGTATCTTTTTTGGGCTTAAATCAGAAACATCTATTCTGCTGATACTTTACTTTCCAGACTTGTTTAAGGAAATGCTTTGTTATAAAGCACATATTGTCCTTCTGTGAAACCATTTCTGCTGATGTGAGAATGCACACAATCAGAATTGTTTTTCTGCTGATTTTATAAAAAACATGTCCATTAACAGAAGTCTGAAAGTAAACATCTGTGAGAACCAAACTGCTCAGGAAATATCTTGTGTCCATTAATAGATGTTCCTTGTTTTCCACTTATTTCAGCCAGAGGTATGTCACACAGTATGTATGGATGCCAATGTTACATTGCTAAGCTATATTCCTACATTTAAGCAAACTTTTTATTCTATGATCTATCCTTCAGCATATTTACACCAGAATTAATTTCAATCTTTTACTCAAAGTTCACACTCTAACAACACAATCTCAAAATCCTTTACATTGGTCCATGCCACCATTTCTGGATTACTTAAACTATTTATTAGATTCATAGTTGGTTTTATACTTCATTTGTGGTTCATGTTTCTGCAGTCTTTTCCTGCCTACTAATTATCCCACAGCTACCAGTTCATCTTTCCATAATGGCGTTTCTTAAACTAATCCTTCATATACGGCCTGTAAGATGACATATCTCTCATCCCTGGGACTTGAACTTTATGCCGGAGAAGGTAATAATACTTCCTATTGAACCAGCAGATTCAGAAGAGATAAATATTTCTCATGAGAGTTGGTCTTTCTGGTTGTAATAATTTCTGGCAGAAATATTTCAGGTACAGACTCTCCTATATAAACCATATTAGTTGGTGTTCCAAGATGAAATTATGTCATTTAAACAAATTCATCTGTTATGCTAAAAGCAGATTTCAGCACTGCGTCTTAATAAGGTCATTCATTTGTCGATGTAATATATTAAATTGCCAATGCTTTTGCAAACTTTGAAAATGATAGAGAAAACTGCCTGCATGCACACACAATGCTGATTTGTTACAGAAAGTTGCTTAGTCATCTCAGAAAAAAAAAAAACAATACACTATTTGTATTATTTAAAAAAGAGAAATAGGGCCTACCAGAAAATAATAATACTTTTTTCCTGGATGGCTAGCCCAAAGTATTGTATTTTGCTATGCCACTTACAATAAATATACTCAGTGCACGGTAAAACCTTATTTTCCTAGGACAGCAGCAATGTTAGTAGAACATTTCATTAATATTTTCACAATATGTTTTAGAAGCTGCCATATGAGGTAATATATACACTAGCACAAACCACTGTTTGTTGGATATACAGTCCAGATATGGATATATGCCAGATTTTGGCATGGATTTGCTTCAGGGTATTCAGAAACAGCCATCCAACTTTGTTATTAGAATATTGCTTGAAATATTATTATTTATTTTATAGTGACCAACTCACAAGGAAGATAGTATAGCTGCGGTTAAGAATTCTTGGTATAACAGTACACCCTCAGGGAGTGATCACTGTAACAGTAAAGCTACCCTTCCTATATCTTATTTTCTTTATGTTAATGTTGCACAGTTACATTTTTACTGTTATATTCAACCTGCTACTGATGCCATTGCACTGGGTTTATTTTTGTTCTTGGCTTGGAACTGCTTACCTGTAGCCATCGGGTCAATACCCTCCCTCCCATCTTTCAAAATCATTCTGAAAAATTTCCCTGCCAAAAGCTGGTTCTGTTCTTGCTCAACACCAGGATAAACTGCATCCCTAAATGTGAGCAGGTACATATTCATACCTTAGATCTGCTTACTGTCCCTTCTTCACTCTCTTCCTTACTTCTATCAATTTGTCTCCCCTGGCTTTTCTCCCTAAATATACCATAGACCTACTTTTTTCTCACTTCATGTTGCAATTCTAATTTGTATTATATGATCTTACCTTTTAATCTCTTTTATAAACTAGCTAAAATGTCTCTAAATATTAAGTCATTGTCATATAACTTGTATCTATACTTAACCAATGTTTTCATATTATGTCTAATTTGGTATAATTATTAAAACTGTAGATTTCTTTTATTATTTTTGAAGATTGTAAAGTTACTGTTCTTAAAATGTTTTGTAATACTTTGTAGCTTTTCTCCCCCCTTCATCTGCTGAAAATGGGCTCCTACCCAATTGGACTTTCCTGGTAATCAAATGTCAATAAATAAATAGATTTTGAATATATGCTTTTGTACTACAGTCTACTGCCAAATATGTATATATTGCTGTAGCAGAAGAGATAACTTCCACCAGTTCAGTCCAGGCACAGTGTGGTTGCCTTAATAATGAGTTTCTCACAGGTTGCATGTTTTAGAGTTTTATTAATTTTTCATTAATGTTTTATTTTAATTAAAATAAAAAAGCATGCATTACAAGATGATCTTTCATTTTTACAATGCATAAAATAGTCAAAATGTGCATTTAATTAATAAACAAATAAAAAACACCCAGATATAAAAAAGCAATAAATTCTTAGCATAGCCATTTAAGGCAGTCACTCTGCTACAATTTTTTTTATTAAATCTGGCTTCATCTCTGTTTTATGAGATACATTTTTCAGTACAATATTTAATAGTAAATTTACCTATGTAATTAAAGAGGCAAATTCACATGGAGCAAATTTATGATCAGGTTTTTGTGGAGAACTAAATACTTCTGGCTGCTCAGTTCTGCACAGTCACACTTTTGAACAATTAAATTATTCCTTAGAACTAGAGAGTGAGCTTGCAGTTTCTCACAACAGTCCAGCACTGAGATTAACTATTTTCTAAATTTCCAGTTATATACAAAAATTAGATAATATTAGTTTTGTCAGTTGGACTGGGTATTACTGATTATGTTTATTTTTATCAAAAGCACCTTTCTCCATTAAATATTCCTTGGAATTCATGTCAGGCCTCAGCAGGATAATATAACACTTTGGAAAAAATATACATGAAAGCAATCCGGTGCTGGAAGACAGAATAGCAAATATCTCCACAGCTACCATATATTTCCCTCTTGTGCTGAGGTAAGCTGGAATAAATGACAACCAAACAATGACAAAGACAAACATGCTAAAGGTGATGTATTTGGCTTCATTAAAGCTAGCTGGCAGTTTCCTTGCCAGGAAGGCAACAACAAAACTCACACTAGCCAGACCGCCCATGTACCCTAACACAATCCAAAATGCAGATGTTGATCCTTCATTGCATTCTACTGTTATTGTACCAGTTATGGATTTCATATTAAATTCTGGATATGGTGGTGTAGTACATAGCCATACAACACAAATAACAACCTGAATGCATAAAAAAGTAAGGATTAAAGCAATGGGTAACTGGAGTCCCATCCATTCCCTTAACTTGCTGCCTGGCCTTGATGCTCTAAAGGCAATAACAACTGTAATGGTTTTGGCAAGTACACAGGAGATGCAGAAGGCAAATATTGTACCAAAAGTAACCTGCCGGAACATGCAGGTTGCTGGGATTGGGTAGCCAATGAATATCAGTGAGCAGAGAAAGCAGAGAATAAGTGCAATTAGAAGAAAATAACTCAGTGAACGATTGTTAGCTTTGACAATGGGAGTGGCATTGTATTTCCAGAATATGATGAAGATAACTACCGTCAAACAAGAATAAAAAATTGAGATGACAGCCAAGATTAGGCCAAGAGGTTCACTGTAGGCAAGAAACTCTATAGATTTAGGGATGCATTTATCTTGCTTTTCATTTGACCAGTAATCATCATTGCATTTAAGACATTCACTGGAATCTGGAAAAACAGAAATAGAAACAAAATATTTTGCTTACTGATTTTATTCTGATTCAGAGTGAGAAAAAGGAGCATTGACTGAACCATTATTTAATATATTTTCACTTTTTAACTGCTTGAAAAACCAAGCTAATACTACATTTTATTGAAACCAAATTACTTTTCAGATGTAACAGTTTGGCATGCCATGTCACAGTCTTTTGTTACATTAATATGAATTCCAGTAAATTATTTATTATTATGATCCTCATAAAGTGTACATGTGCTAATGTACTACTTGCTCCTTTTAGCTCCAATTAGAGACAGTAACCAGAGTGCTATACTAAACATTATATAGAGTAGCAACTGATTATGATAAAATGACTGCATGAAAAACCCAGACAGTAAAAGTTAATGCATGCATGGCATTTAGTGACACGGATGCTTTAAATACGTGCTAGTAAATGGAAAATAAAAATGCTTCTATAATGGGAGGATTCCAATATTAATATTAATTAATTTGTGCCAGTGTTTTTTATGTTTACCTACTTTCACAGAGTGTGGCTAGATATTCATTTCAAATACATATTTTGCACTTGGTGCGAGTGTCATTTGTGTCAAGCAAGTTGCAATATTTTACTGTGACTGCTGTTTATGTGAAAGAAGGTTGAAATGTATTTCAGAGACAATTATTTCTTATTGAAGTAAGATGTCCATCAATAAAGTGGCTATAACTGCTGAGTGGGGCTAGGGGCTGTTTGTGAATAAAAGTAACTAACTGTTTTGTCATTTGCTCAGTTTAGACAGTCATTAATCTGGTTTTGCAGGACTAGTGTGCATTTCTGTAAAGTAAGTTTGACTAATTTATTGTGGTTACTGTGTTTTTGTGCAAAACAGACATGAAATACATTACTTTGGCCATTATTATAATTATTATCATCATCATCATCTATGGATGAAAGTGATTTATCCTTATGTCATGATCAAGTTAAACAGTCATTAGGATGGCTTTGCAAGTCCACTGCACATTTGTGTAAAGCAAGTTAGAATGCTTACTGTGGCCATTTGTATCACAATCAGACATTTGAGGTGTATACAGTCAATGAAGTGGTCATAAGTAACGTGTACAAGGATTATATGTGGAGTTACGTCTGCCTTTGTAAGTCACTGTTAACAGTATTATACATATCTGGCTATGCTGGTGGTCTAACCAAGAAATGTGTGAAAGCAACTGATCACTGCTATCATTACACAGTGCTTGGTTCTCCGGTTGAGGTATTGGCTGTGACACCTTCTTTGTGGAGCCTGCATGTCCTTCTTGTCTCTTTCTGGTTTTATCCAGGTGTTATGATTCCTTCCAACATGCAAAAGACATGGTCTAGTTGAATTGCTATTCCTCCAATTTGACTATAAGTGTGTGTGTGTGTGTGTGTGTGTGTGTGTGTGTGTGTGTGTGTGTGTGTGTGTGTGTGTAAAATAGAATGACTGATTTTTATCTATGGACACACAAAATATTGATATGTTTATAAATAACTTTTACGGATAGTTGTCAAAAAGAATAGTTAGAAAATCCCTACTTTTCAAAATTAAGGAGGAGCTGTCTTTATTTACATCAAAGATAATCACACCTCTAGGATGGTCAAGTGCCATGGTACAATTCAGCTCTTCCATGTACAACTCACTTTAAGGAAATTATCTTACCATATCCTTGCAAGTTATAGGTCCCACCTCTATGACACAGGAAATAAATGCCACTTACTTAAATGAACTCAAGTTACTCTTCATTCATTCCAACACCATAGCCAGAGGTGACTTTGACTACCTGACTACAGAATGAGAATCATACATAACCTAAAACATGCAAAGTCATAAATTCTTGGACTTTGTCAACATGAATGCCCTGGAGCAGACTGTTGGACCAGACAGTCTGCATATCAACTGTTGGATGCCAACATCCTTGACCTAGTCTTCATCAATAATAGAGAATATTCTTTTGGGTGCCAACATCCTTGACCTAGTCGTCATCAGTATGGGAGAATATTGCACTGTCTTGAGTATTATGTTCTCACACATCAGGGTGGACCATAAAGCTGTCTCTTTTGAAATAAAAATAAAACCTGGGACACAAGGTAACCCTGGAACTTTTAGGAATTACTCCAAGGCAAACCTCTTACTTCCTTTAAGTGGCACCCTGGAAAATGTTAAGCCCCCTAAACCCAGGGAACATGCTGTCTACCTGGAGTCATTCACAAAAAACTTTTGCAATCATGTGCACAGCTATATTAGGACTGTGGTACCTACCTGAAATAACACAGGACTAACTCTAAAAACAAACTACCCTCATGGAATCCCAAAATCAACAGGTTCTGTAACAAAAGGAAGACTATCACCGCCAAAAACAGGAAATGCAATACCCAGCAAAGTAAGAGCTCCCTCATCAGACTTGAGTCACTCTCCAGCCAGTCTAATACCTTAATCATGGATGACTTCAACTAACCTACGCTAGACTGTTAATCATATACAGGGGGCTAATTAAGTCTAAGAAAACCAAATTTGAGATAAAGGTAGCCTCTCAGGCTAAGGCCAACCACAAAGCAGTCTTCAGCTATATTCCAAATTTTAAAGACCACATAAAAATATTTGCCAAACTAATTTTAAATGGAGTCACCTAACTGAGCCAGGGGACATAGCAGATCTTATGGCTAATAAATTCAGCTCTAATTTTACGCCACTTTTTCTACCAGTCACCTTTCAAGAAATGTCCCATCTATAGCTTCTCCATTGATCACTTGGGAACAGATCTCTCAAAAGTTGAAAAGACTGAATTTATGGAACCTGATAATATCCCAGGATGCCTTCTTAAGAGCATGAAACATGCCCTATTTGGGCCCACTAGTAGCACTATTCAGTCATAGCCTCCAAAAAGGCTTTGTGCCAAGCAAATGGAGGTCTGTAACTGTTATCCTTCTGTACAAGGCCAGGCCATCCATGTACTGGGAAACTCATAAGCCCAACTTGTATCATATTTAAGCCCACAGAAAGAATAATCATGGACATGAGAAATAATGGCATAGGAAACCTTTAGACTTTGGCTCTAACCCAGTTTGGTTTCAAAATAATGGCATGGGAAATCTTCAGACATTGGCTCTAACCCAGTTTGATTTCAGCAGGGCAGGTCATGCCTACTCAATCTGAAGGATTTTTCAAGAATGTTGCCAAAGCAATGGACAAGGGCAAAATCAGTGAATACTAGCTGTCTCGACCTGGCTAAATTATTTGATGCAATGCCTCATTCAGACATTGTAGACAAGCACACAAAATTAGATATAAATCTCTATATCACCCCCTTGATAGTCAGCTGACTCACATTTAGGACATAAGAAGTCAGAATAGGTGAGCCTACCTCCACAAAGAGGCCAGTCGCTAATGCAGTCTCTCAGTGCTTGGTGCTGGGGGCTCTCCTTTTTAATATCTACTTCTCTGAAGCCAAGGCCAACATCAAAGATCTCTGGCTGACCAGGTTCACAGACAATTGCTAACTAGGTGCAGTCAGAGAATCCACTCAAAACACAAACTCCCTTCAAGAAAGACAATAACTGATGCCAGAGTCACTGCTTAAAACTCAGTGCCAAAAATATATAATAGTACATTTCAGAAATCCAACCACTGCTGAAAATTACTACATTGATAATACATCCCTAATAGTTGACCCTGTGGGGATTTGAGGGCACATGTAGACAGTGACTTGGCCTTTCACCATCATGTGTTTACTGCAATAAGAAAACCATTGTACATTGCATAACTTATAAGCAATGGTATGGCATCTAGGGGGTATATATTAGATCAGTGAATGCCGTTTCGCAAACACATATAGACTGAAATCTGAAAATAGCGAAGGCTCAGGTCAACAATTGTTTTCCCAGGGAAAAAATCACTTGGCTTGAGCCATGGCATTGCCTTTTACCCCATGGTAGTGCAATCTCAGAGTTGGTATATTTAGTTGGGAGGTGGGGGCACAGCTCCCCACTTTGTTATTTTTTAAATTTTGTGTGTGTGTGTGTGTGTTTTTAGTACAAGCAATTTATATCCCAGGGAAAGAAATCGGTGTTTTGAATGTTCGCGGTTTAGTGAGGTCGCTGATTACATGTTGATGAAGAGACGTTCGATGGAATGCCTCTTCGAGCATTTAATATAGACCCCATCTAGGTTCAAAGAGATCATTGTTCTGTAGTATTCACCCCTCAATAGACCAATCATCAAGTTAAATTCTCCCTTTGGAATGTACCTGATCAAGCATATGCAACAACTACACTGTCTGCAAAGGTTTCTTAATAAAAGACTACATGGTGTAGTAAATATGTCCTAAGTAGACTGCCTCAAAGCCTTATTCTTGTATTCACTCTGTAGGAGATTGAGTATAAGGAAAGTTTTGAGGTGGTCTGTGTAGTGCATGTTTTGTACACCATGTATTATTTTAGTGAGGAAGCTTTGCAACAACTAGACATGTTGGAGAGATAGGTATGTGTCTCAGAGACTACCCCTACTCTGGAACATGGTTCCCATCCATGTAAATCAGAGTTCTTCCCTGCACTTAGTCACTTGCAACTTGAATCAGTGGATGGGTATTTGTAAACTCACCCCTGGTCTACCACCGATGTGCCTTTTAGAAAAAGGAGACTTGTAAATGCTCGACGACTCATACTGAAGCTATACCCCCTATAAAATGAGTGGTATCAGAACCTGTCAAATAAATTTAGGAAGCATGGCCTGGCTTAAAAGGCCCTTTTGGGTCATTAACTGAATAATCGCCTGTGACTCCTACAGCTTTTGGTGGCCTAGTGGCCTCTACATTCCAAGGTGTATAAATGGATTACAACTCAGGCTTACTATGGGCCTATGCCCTGGACCCTATTTAGTCTAAAACTGATCCTGCTGAGAACTGTTGGACAGGAGCATGATATAGCTTTATGTGTGGTTGACTAGGAACAGTATGGTCATTAGTTCTTTAATCTTCCTCACCACCAAACCTCGGATTTAAGCACAGAAGGTTATGATATGTGTAAGGTCTGGAAACAGTGCAGTCATTATTTTTTATCACAATCAAACCACAGATATATGTACAGACGTTCATTATGACCTAGCTAGAGACCGTGTACTAACTCAGAGTAACAAGTTGGAATACATTACTGTAATCTTTATTTTTTCACTTTCTTCACAAGTAAATGTCAGACCTGCATACAGGTGGCCATCTTTTGGGGTATTGGAAAAGAGGCTTGCTGCAGCAACAACCAGCAATATGTTACCATGTTCTATGTGTTCTTTCATTTTTGCCTCAATCTCATATCAGAGGGGTATACGTAGGGTGGCTATCTTTTGAGGGAAGGGGTGATCAGACATACTGCTTGTATATATGACAGCAGCAACTTGAAATATATGATTGTGGCTGTTTCTTCATTGACTATTATCCAACTGTAACATCAGGTGAGTACGCAGAAGGTGACTGTGAGTTTTTAGAGAGGGGATGGTGGGTAATGAGACAGGCAGTATTCCCAGAGATGCTTTGTGCACCGTTGTAAAGAATTTGTCTTCTCATTCTACTGGGAACTATTATTTTGTAAGCTTTGAACATTAAGCCTTGGTTCAACACATTTCTTACTTGAAAGAAAATATAAGTTATTTTCTTTCCTTAGTCATTACGCTTTATTTTAGGCAATTATTACATCAAGAGGCTAAGGGAAAGCTCTAAAATGCATATCAGAATATCTGGAACCCAATGACTTCTCAAGGCCTAGCATCCCCCACACCTGCATTATAATTCAGTTATGTGCTTCTCAGTTACAGTCCAGTCTTGGCCATTTACCATTTGTTGGAAGGATGCCGAAAAGATGCAGGTAAATGATTTTTTGTTCTGGTCTCCACTGGATCAAAAAGTTGGAAACTAAAGCTCTAAACTGTGCTTTATAGTACAGTAACCTCTCAGTTAACTGGAACTGAAGCAACCAGAACTCTCAAGCAACCAGAAAAAAAATAGAAGAAATGCAGTACAATTTTCATGTGTTACACATTCTACCCCCCCCCCCCCAACACACACAGAAACATACCTTATGTTTTTAGAGTTTTAGAGTTTTAAAAAGGAAGACAGGAATTCCCTCTCTCCTCGGCATGAGAACAAGTCAAACCAAACAAATAGTACAGGGTACAGTATTAGTGCAATTATCCAGCATCTACCAATCCCTATGGGTGCCGGTTATTAACCGAGAGTTTACTTTATAGAGAATCTGTGGACTCTAGGGTCCTAGCATCTCCAGACCTCAGCTAAATTCATTTATTTCCTCCACAGTTATTATACTGCAATCTTGGTAAATTGTGGTGTGGTGAAAGGGTGCGGGAAAGGTGTCAGGAAAAAGCTGAAGAGTAAGATAAAATATGAGAAAACAAGAAAGATGTATTCCAGAGTGGGGTTGTTGGAAGTTCAGTATGGAGGAATGGTGGACAGAGGGGGTCCATGGAGTACTTTTTACCCAAGGCTGATCGTGCTCCTGCCCTGTGTCTTGTGTAAAGACTTCCTAGCAACATCTTATTACCATTTCAAGTGCATTTTACCAGCCTACTGGGCTGCCATTTGTCTGCTAATAAGTGAAGTTCAGGTTTATTCAGTTTATTGTTCTACTGATGAGTGTTCCATAAACCCCCTAAATTCAGGTTTATTCTTTTTTTATATTTTAACACCTTTATTGAATTATCACTTATGACACAGGCAAAACATACATTTATATAAAAGAAAACAAGCCATATTATCATGTTTAAAGTTACAAGCATTATACATCACATATTTTCTTTTGTATAATTATCATCAGTCCACTGTTACATAAATTGTTAAATTCTTGTCTTCCCTTAAACCTCACTCATAGATTCAAAGGTTCATAGGTTCATATGTTTATATTAGGCTATCTGCCCTGGGGCATTTACAAGCCTAGCCAGAGTGTGTTTGGGTTTCACCACCCTTTTAGATCGGTTTACTGTGCCTCTGTAGAGTAGGTCACAGAAGATAGCCCTTTTAAGGTTAGTTTACTGTGCCCCTGTCTAGCAGGGACACAGAAGAGATCCCAGGGGTGAACTTACGATCTCCCATCCACTCATCAAGATTTCTCTTGAAGAGGGTCAGTGAGGGGCTCTGCCTAACATGGACTGGGATTCTGTTCCAGAGTGAGGGCAGCCTCTGGGATATGAATCTGTCCCTCCAGCATGTCCTATTTATTTCTGTGCTGAGGTTTAAGTCCCTGGAGCATGTAGCTCTAAGGGATGTGGATTTGGTGGAGCATGTCCATTAATTCTGGGTTGGACATGGGTTTATACGTCAGGCATAGATCACCTATGAGTAGGCGATAAGCAACAGAGAAGAGCTGGAGTTTCTTTAGCCGAACTGTATAGGGCATCTGTTTGAGTCCCTTGATCCTCTTGGTGAGGTACTTTTGGGGCCTCTCCAGTTCCTGCAGGTGTCGGGTAAGGTACATCCCAAATGGGGCATTGTATTCAATTATGGGCCTGATGAGTGATGAGTAAAGGGGCACAATGACCTCTCTTGTTCTAGATGTGAACTCTTCCATGATAAGGTGGGCTATATAGAAGGTCTTTCTAACCACTCTGGCAATGTGATTGTCAAAAGAGAGGTTTCTATCTACTTGGGTCCCCAAATCCCTAAGAACTTCTTCCATACTTAATGGATTACCACCTATGTGGTAATTTGTGGGCTCTTTGTTTTTCCTGAAGGGGATGACTATGCACTTTTTGGCATTTAGCTTAAGGCCATGGCTCTGGCACCAGTTATCCATCTCTGTGAGACCCTTTTGGAGGATGCTTGTGTCAGCCGAGAGTCGATTATGGTGCCCAGCTTGCAGTCATCTGCGAACTTGGTCAGTCATAGTCCTCCCATATTAGCCTGTACCTCAGAGAAGTATATACTGAACAAGAGAGGTCCCAGGACTGAGCCTTGTGAAACGCCACTTGTAACTGGTTTGGAGTCTGACATGGCACCTGCAGTACTGACCATGTGGGTTCTATCCCTGAGCCAGTTTGCAACCCATCTTGTGACATAGGGGTTGATATTTAAACCGGTGAGCTTATTTATGATGCCCGAGTGGGGTATTGTGTCAAAGGCTTTTGCGAGGTCCAGGTAGGCCGTGTGGACTACCTTACCTTCATCTATGGCCTTGGTAACTGTTTCAAAGAAGTCGACCAGGTTCAAGAGGCAAGATCTGCTCTTAACAAAGCCAAATTGGTTGGGATCCAGTGTCTGGAGGTTACCAATGTCCTTGTTTATGAGTTCCATGATGATACGCTCCATAGCTTTAAAGACCAGACCAGTCAGGCTTATAGGGCGATGGTTTCCTGGGTCCGTTGTGGCACCAACTTTGTGGAGTGGGACCACTGTTGCTGTATGCCATTCCTTGGGTACATATCCTGTAGTAAGGCTGAGATTGAACAGTGACTTTATGTGAGGGTTTAGTTCTTCTTGGAGCTCATGTAAGACGCAGCCCGGGACACCATCTGGTCCCATTGATGCTGTGTTTTTTGCTTTGGAGAGGGCAGCTCTCACCTGTGCATTTGTGATGTCAGGGAGGCTACATTCTGTTGGGCTAGACATTTGGTCTTTTGGGAGGGAAGGGGGGGGATTGCACTGAACCTGTCTGCCAGGATGTTGGCAATATCTGTGGGATCAGTGTATTTTTTGTCATTTTGTACTAACTCAGAGCATATCTGGGAGTTGCCCCCCAGATTCCTGACATAACTAAAGAAGGCCTTGTGATTATCTTTAGTGTCTTGTGCAATTTTTCTTTCGAAGCTGGCCTTAGATAATTTTATGAGGGATCGTAGTTTATTGCTAGTACTGATCAGAGATGCCTTCCCTTTTTGGGATTTTGCTCTATCATGTAGCAGCTTCCTCCTTCTATTGTATAGCTTATTTATGGCCGGGGTCCACCAAACTGGTCTCCTGCCTTTGGAGGAGTGAGTCTTGGTTTTATTTGGGATAGCATGATCCATGCATTCCTGTAGGTGTCCATAGAATGCATTTGTAAAGGATTCTGCTGTTTGGGCAGTATTGTCCACTGGCCCGGTGGCTTTGAAGGATTCCACCTCGGTTTTGAGAAGTGTGAAATTTGCTTTTGAGAAATTTTTCACCATGATTTCCTTGGCTGGGGGTTGGGATGGGATATGGATGTCCAGTGAGATTAATTTATGGTCTGATCTTACCAATGAGGGACATACCTCTGGTGTGGAACATAGAGTCCCCATGTTGGTGATGACCAGGTCCAGTATGTTATCCCCTCTTGTGGGAGTGGTGACCAGTTGTTCCATAGCATTTAAGTTTATAAATTCTAGGAACCGTTGGGCAAGGGTGTTGGGGCTTGAGTAGTTTTCCCAGTCGATGTTTGGGTAGTTGAAGTCATCCAATATTATTGTGTTTGGAGAGACCTTCATATTCTCCAGTGTTCTCAGGAAGGCCAAGTGGGGTTCCTGAGTTAGGGAGGGTGGTCTGTAGCAGGCTAAAAACTGAAAGGCAGTTTTGCGCACTGTTAAGTGTACATGGATGATCTCCGATGCTTCGTGTAGTGCCACTAACCTGGAGGTATGGGTATCTTTGATGAATATGGATACTCCCCCTCCTTTTGTGGTTCAGTCTGAGTTTTGGGGCCAAAAAGCATGGTATGAGGTATAACCTGGTAGTGCTTGGGTGCTCTCTGGGGACTTGAACCAGGTCTCTGTCACTGCACAGATATTGATATTCTCCATACTGAGGAGAGCCTCGAGTGCGTGCATCTTGAGGTTTAGACTTCTGGCATTGAGCAGCATTACCCTTAGTTTTTTTTTTTCTTGTGTTGTCTATGGAGGTGGGTTTGTCTTTTGAGCCTTGCCTAAAAAAGGCACTATGGGGGTGGCAAGAGCCTTAGCCAGTATTCAAAAGCCCAGGGGTGACAGGTACAAGCCATCCCTAGCGAAGAAACGTGGCTTGTCAAGCATGTCATTCCAGGCTGACCTACACTGAATCCCCTTAGAATGACACCAATAAGCCAATTGTTAAAATTGATAATTTTGTCTTTATACTGTGGCATCATTCTTGGTGAGGGCAAGATGCTACTCAAGGTCAGGGTCATACAGGTCTGGGCTACATGATCAGAGAGCTCCTCTATGTCTCTTTTCATGTAGTCCAGGGGGGTACGTCTCAGGTCATAAACACCAGCATGGACAATGACGGAGTCATATTTGTACTTGCTTTGGAGTGACCTGAGTGCTTGTGTTATGTGGCGGATCCTGGCACCCGACAGGCAGCTTAGAGCGACCTTCTCCTTGTTCAGTCTGGTGAGAGGGACGTCAGTGTGTCTGACAATAGAGTCCCCTATTACAAGTGTGTTAGGTGTGTTGTTTAGCCTTAAGGTATGTGGCTGTGTGGCATACTGACTTTGTGAAATATGTGATACGTGGGTATTGTTGCGGGGTAGCGGTTGCTTGGATGTCTGCTTTGGAGGTCTTTGCTGCTTTGGCAGATTTTTATTTAGAGCCTTCGAGTATGTTTTTGTGTGCTTATGTGTTTGGTTTGCTGATGTGATAGGTCTATGTGAGACTGGAATAGTGGTGTGTGTAGTTACCTTCTCCTCCTGACAGACTGTGCCAGTGCTGGGTTGAGAGAGCTCAGCCTCCAGTTTGGCTATATAGTTGCATCTCTCACATATATTTGAGGTTGATGGGAGTTTACTAGGCTAACAACCACAAGGGCCTTTTTAAGGCTAGCCATGCATCCCAAATCTCTGACAAGTTCTGATACCCTTGATAAAGTGTAAGCAGGGACTTGGGAGATGAACCATTTACAAGCAGGGGCCTCGGAGATGAACCATTTACAGGCTGCCTGTGACCATTAAAGACATAGGTGCCAAGCCAGGGATGAATTTCCTGTTCCCCATCATATTGTCCAAGTTACACTTGAATTGGGTTAGGGAGGAACTCTGCTTCACATGGATGGGGAGCCTGTTCCAGAGACAGGATAGTCTCTAGGATGCATACCTGTGTCTCCAGCAGGTCCTATTTATATCATAGGCAAGGTTTAAGTCTTTAGACTGGGCAGTGCTCATGCTGTTTCTTTTGTGGATATGCAGAAGGTCCATCAGAGTGGGGTCTGACAATGCCCTGTATGCCAGGCATAGATCTCCTCTCAAAAGCCTGCAGGAGGCAGAATGCAGGGATTGGGCCTTGAGGCACTTTGAATAGGACATTTTATTTACACCCTGTATTCTTTTAGTGAGAAACCTTTGTGGAAATTCCAATTGTTGGATATGCCTGGTTAGGTACATACCAAAGGGGGCAGTGTACTCAATGACAGGTCTGATAAATACCAAATAAAGTGGAACAGTGACTCCCTAGGGTTTAGATGCCACAGCTTTGTTTATAAGTTGCACGGCATAGGATGATTTCCTCGCTACTATAGACATGTGATGGTCAAAGGCTAGATTACTGTCAATGTTTGCTCCTAAGTCCATGACTACTGGGTCAACTCTAAGGGGAGTGTTGTCAATATGGTAGATACCAGGGGTGGATGACTTCCTGAAAGATACTATTATGCATTTCTTGGTATTTGGTGTTACTACATGTTTCTGATACCAGTTGTATGCCTGTGTCAGCCCTTCCTGGAGAACATGTGTGTCAGTGTGGAATTCATTGACAGCTCCTGATTTGCAATCATCTGCATATTTAGTCAGCCAGAGATCATTGACGTTGGCCTTGACTTCACAGAAGTAAATGGAAAAAGGAGCATTCCAAGGACCTATCCCTGAGGGACTCCACTTGTGACTGACCTCTTTGTAAAGGTATACTCCCAAGGTCCTGTCTGTGAGCCAGTTGGCTATCCACTGGGTGACATACAGGTTTGTACCTAACCTCTTGAGTTTGTCAACAATGCCCAAAGGGGCTATTGTGTCAAATGCCTTGGCCAGGTCAAGGTAGGCAGTATAAACCATTTTGCCCTCATTCATTGCTTTGATGACCTTCTTAAAGAAGTCCTCCAGGTTGAATAGGCATGACCTACCCTTGACAAAACCAAACTAGGTTGGGTCCAGTGTCTAGAGGTTTACTGTATCACTTCTGATCATTTCCATGATAATTCTTTACATGGCATTACATATAAGACTAGTGAGACTTATGGGTCTGTAGGTTTCGGGATGTGTAGATGGCCACCTTTGTACAGAGGGATGACTGTTGCTGTTCTCCACTCATGAGGCAAAAAGCCAGTTTGGTGGCTACAGTTAAATAGCAATTCCAGAGGGCCTGATAGGTCATGTTTCATGCTATTTAGAAGTCATCCTGGGATATTGTCTGGGCCCACTGATGCAGCGTTCTTGGTCTTAGACAGAACATTAAGGACCTGTTCCCTAGTGATAGCAGAGTAAGTTATATTTGATGGTATTTCCTGAGAGAAGGTTGATGGAGAGAGCGTGGTAAAGTTGGAGCTGAATTTATTGGCCAGAAGGTTTGTCATATCTTCTGGCACAGTATAGGTGGCTAGTGTATTGCTTTGAGATTGCAGACATAGCTAAAGAATGCCTTTTGGTTGTCCTTGGTCTGGGAGGGCAAACTTACCTCAAATTTGGCTTTGATAGACTTTCTTTGTCATCTCGGTTGTTTGCTTAGTTTGATGCTTTTATCATGCTGGGTGTTGTACCTGCTAATTTTTGCCATGACTTTCTTCCTCCTGTTATGAAGCCTACTGATTTTGTGATTCCACCAGGGTGGCTTGTTTTTTGAGTTAGTTCTGTACTTCTTCTTGGTGGGTACAGCTGGCTTTATGCAGCTATTAACATGCTTGTACAGGGTTTTTGTGGACACCTCTTTATAGGCACCAGTGTTCTTAACTTCATGGGAGCTTGAACATTTTTCAGGTTATCACTTAATAGCAGGCAGTTAGCCTTAGAGTAGTTCCTGAATATTCCAGGTTTAGCTTGGAGTCTGGGTTTGATTTTTACATCAAAGTAGACAATTTTGTGGTCTGACCTTACCAGGGAAGATATTACAGTAGGGGGTGTGCAGCACTCTCCCATATTAGTGAGGACCAGATCCAGTATGGTTGCACCCCTGATTGGTGTATTGACAGTCTGGTCCAGGGAGTTAGTGCTTACAAAATCCAGGAATCTCTGTGCCTGTATGTTTGGTGTCATATAGGATTCCCAGTTAATAGTGGAGTAATTAAAGTCACCCATGAATATGATATTGGGTTGGATGGAAAGTGTTTCCAAAAGGTTTAAATACATGGTATGGGTTTCCTGAGTCATAGAGGGGGACCTATAGCTTGCAAAGAATTGGTATTGAATTTTGCCTATGGTGATTTGAACATGGAGCAGCTCAAGTGCATTGTGCTGTTTGACCAGCCTTGCGGTATATTTATCTTTGATATAAATCAAGACACCAGCACCTTTAGTACCTGCCTGTGTAGTAGCTGGTCTAAATGTGTGGAAGGCATTATAACCTTGCACGGTTGGTGTGTTCTCCATGGCTTTAAACCATGTATCAGTGACCACACAGACATCAGCATTCTCTATGGTGAAGAGAACTTCTAGGGAGTTGAGTTTTGTATTTAGAATCCTATCATTTAGCAGTAATATCTTTAGATTTTCTTGGTTTTGATTTGCTATGTCAGAAGTACCTTCAGTTTGGCATTGCCTAAAAAAGACACTATGGGGGAAGACAATGTTTTAGCTAATATTCAAAAGTCTAGGGGGAGAGGTACAGACCATCCCAGGCAAAACATTGTGGTCTGTTGACCATCTCTTTCCATGCCGACAAATATTGCATCTCCTTAGAATGACACCAGAAACTAAGCCAGTTATTAAAGTTAGTCATCTTTTGTTCATATTGTGGCATCAACCTTGGAGAAGGTAAAATTTCACTAAGTACTAGGCTTATACCAACCTGAGACACATATTCCGAGAGCTCCATGATGTCTCTCTTCATACATTCTAGGGAAGTATGTCTCAGGTCATTTACTCCCATGGACTATGACTGAGTCATATTGGTAATTGTGGTCCAATGACCTGAGTGCCTGTGTAATGTTGTAGATCCTAGCCCCTGATAAGCAAATGACTGTGACTTTTTCCTTACTCACCCTAATGAGAAGAACATCAGTGTGTCTCATGATGGAGTATCCAGTGACCAGAATGTTGGATTGTGTGGTAGCTTGCCTTATGGGTTTAGAAGTAGAGGCTCCATGAGATGTGGCTCTATGTGTTGATGTGAGTGTTATTTTGAAAGAGTGCATTTGGAGCTGCTGAGGGTATTTGTTATGTGTACTTCATCTAGTAGGTCTTTGGGGTTTAGGAAAGTTACATTTAAATGCCTCAGCATATGTGGGTCTATATGTCTGCTTTGAATTGTGTGTGATGGGTGCAGCGTGTGTTCTACTGACAACCTTATTGACAATAGGAGTACTTTTATGTGAGAACTTTGCCTCCAGTGACATTGTATAAATACATCTCTCACATACCATTCCAGTTTATTTGAGAATTAACTGGTTGTCAGTAAACATGAGGCAATTTGTACATTACCCCAGGATGCCCATAGCCGCCATGCTGGTAATGGAGATAGAGGGAAAGTTTATATCCATGGCAACAAACTCTTTTTTATTGATTAGACAGTTGGAGTGAGAATATAAAGCAATGTCAAGAATATCTGGTTTTCAACACTGGGGACAGTGCTCATCATTGAAAATTATTTGTCCTGTGTGCAAATGGGTATTGCTGAAATTTCAATCGTGCTTTAGCAGTCACTGCCAAACACTTGAAGGGAAACTAATAAGTAGACCGTGAAAATTTAAGGTTGAAGTATTTAGGCAGATATTCTGAAGTTAGAAACAAATTAAGCGGCACTTACTCAAAACAAATAATTAGTTTGTCAAGAATGATGAAAAGAGAGGAGTCGCATGAATGGCTACTGCCTGGCTACTACTAATGCTGGTCTCACCACATCTTCATTCTGCTGGGATACAATGTTCCTTTACTTATTCTGTCACCAGAATCAAAACATTGGCACCAATCCCAAGATGAGAAGCAGGCCACAGCCTGTTTGGTGATCCACAGTCTTATCCCAGATGATGCAAGGGTTTGTAGGCTTGTTGTAGCCATTTCCTTGGTAGATACCTTGAATAGCAACCATACCAATAAGGAACATCAAGCACAGACACTCACCGCCCAACCAGAAATAGTCAGAAATGAATGCACTCTACTCCTTTTCTTACCAGGAGTAGACTATAAGTACAAATTCCAAGCTGTCACCTATGAAGCAGTTATTAGGCTTCCTGGTGATCAGCAGTCTCCAGGATAAAAATGTCCCTGTGCTCCTTCTCTCAGCAGGAGAAAACAGAAGCACTAATCCCAAGATGACTACCGAGAGGCAGGATGGTGGTCTTGCAACAGATGTTTAAAGGTAAGATGGAAAAAAGGGTTAATATCCTAAGCACTGCAGTGTGCACTACACAGTTAGATATGAAAAAGGTGGTAACTTTAGCTTTAGCTGTCTAAGTGGAGAGCCACTAATGTTAAAAGAGAAAGATAGATTGAAAGGGGGTGGGCATGTTTGTTTTCTGACTCTATGGAATACAATGGGTTGGCAAATAAATTTAAATAGCTGAAGGGAGGGTGATTTCAAAAAATGATAATTTTATGCTTACAACAGCCAGTGAAAGAGGAGAGGGAAGGGAATATTTGGTCACATTAACATAAGGGGTAGACAAACAGAAACACAGTTGTGTTTAAGAACACAACAGCAACAGAGTGGAAGGGTGGGGAAAGTTTCTGTGTGACTCAAGAGACAAAGCTATGGAATCTTTCCTAGTTTTAATATGCAATTAAAAGCAGAATACAGGTAAAACACATTGTAAAAAAATCAAATCACAGTATACAAAATAGAAGAAGGCAATAAAGTAATACAAAATATAAGAAAGCAAAAGCAAACTAGCCTTTCCCTCACAACAAGTTGTGGCAAAGTCAGGGTGAGCTTTTCCAGTAAAGCTTTGAAATATTTTATTTTACCCCTTAAATAGAAGATTTAGTTTGTACTTCAACCCCTTCAATTCACAGATAAGTAACCTTAATTCACCCATTCTAACTTCTGTGTGACTCCTTAATTGACCTGTTCTAATTTCTGTGTGACTCACAAGAGACTCAGCTGTGGTCTCGTTCTTAGTTTTAATATGCAATTAAAAGCATAATACAAGTAAAACACAGTGTAAAGAAAAGTCACAGGATACAAAATAGAAGAAAACAAAAGCAAACTAAGCTTTTCCTCAGAGCAAGTTGTGACATAGTCTGGATTAGAATTTCCAGTACAGCCATCCTCCAAAACATTATTCTGCATATATTGTTCCCACAATTTCCATTTTTTTTCTATGTAATTTGCTCCTACCCTTTTTCTAAAGATACGAGTTGCATTTCTTTTATTTATGTTATAATACTCATTACTGAAAATACGATTAGTTTAGACTTTGATTTCCATTTTCTAGTAATTGCTTTTCTGACAGCTACTGGAATTAAATTTAACAAGGCATTACTTTATCTAGGCAACTCAGATTCTGTACCCCATCTAAAAATAATTTTAATAGTTACCTCCATTTGCTTACCCAGTATTACTGACAGAGTGCTCTTTAGGGAATTTTAAAAATCTGCCAACAAATTACACTCCTAGAACATGTGTTTCCAGTTACCTCTTTCTTCTGCATCACACCTCCTTAGGGAAAATTCTTTAGAGTCTTCTTCCATCCATCCTCACCCCCTTTTTCCCATTTTGCACATGGGGTTGGGGTGTCACTTCAACAGTCACAATCATCTTGAGCCAAGATTTATACTGCCGGGTGGTTAGCCCTGTTGTGGTCATTCATCCATATCACTCACTGGCACACACACACACACTCACAACTATGACCAATTTAGAGTGTTCAGTCCACCAACTGCATGTCTTTGGAATATGGGAGGAAACCGGAGCACCCCGAGGAAACCCTTGCAACCACAAAGAGGACTTGCAGACTCCACATAGAAGGCATCCCAGCAGAGCATTGAACTGGAGAACCTCTTGCTGTGAGGTCACAGTGCTAACTGCTGCACCACTATGGCCACCCCTAATTGGCTGGTTTGGAGTCCTCTTGGTGTATGAAAATTGCTATGCCAACACTTCCAAGCAAAAATCCTAAATCTTCTAGACTTTGTTGCATATTTGGAAGCCATTCATATATCCTCACATTTTCTTTATGAATTGCTTATTCAATCTGTCTTCCAGTCTTTTCTAACTCCTCTAATTGATTCCTATAGTTATTGTGCAATATTTTATATGCCCTACTAATTATCCCTTTCCAACAGCAACTTCTGTTCTAGATTCAGCTAAAAGCTCTGCTAGAGCAGGTCTTTCATTTAGGATTTCCCTATTTCTTTCTCTTTAGCTACACTCTAATATCAATACCTGATATTGAATGCAGTTTCCAGCCTGCACTCCAAATGTCTTCTTGGCCTCTTCCCATTTTATTTTGTTTCCATCTCTATTTATTTGCTTCCATTGCCTTGGTTCCTTCACCAATTTTCTCCAGTAAATTCAGCCCCACTTGCATATTCTCTGTACCCCTAATTGCAGTCATCTCTATCAGCAGAATCTCCTTTCTCCATTCTCAGATCGGCTTAGTTCTCAAAATACCTTCTGTTACTCAGTGAATATAATATTCTGTATGGCTGTTATTCTCCTTATGGATTTGCATCCACAATCCCACTCTCACTTTATTTTTTGAATTCCCCCCTTCATCATCATCCCTTTCCATATTTAATTATTGCTTTCTGTTTATGTTGTACTGATGGGCCTTCACTGTGTAGCTCTAAAATATCCCTTCAAATCAAATAATCCTAAACTACCTTATTCTATTAGAAGGATCAACTTATCCCACTTGACTCTTTCCCTCTTCACCTCCCAGATCAAATTTTTCAAGTGTTTATTAATTACTATCAACAACCTCTCCTCCACTTCACAAAAATATACCTGACTTATGTATAAAACTAAAGGGACTACAAATATTTTCTCTGTTTGTATCCTGCTATCCATATCCATAAACAAGAGCTTCCACTTTCTCAGTTTTGGCATTATCTTTTGTTTAGTCACTTAGCACATATCCTTAGCTGTCAGAACAGAATCCTTTTAACCCATACTTCTAAATACTTCACTTTATCGTGTCCCCATAAACATGAATATTGCTGAATCAATTCATGTCTGTGTAAATAGTTTACAGCTATAGCCTTTCTTTCATCTTCATTAATTTTATATCCCCAAAAGACTTGAAACTATCTTAGAATGTTCCACAACCCTGAGATATACTTTTTTGGTTTTATCAGGTACAAAATAATATTGCCTGCAAATAAAGCCAACTTTTTTGAGTACCATAACAATTATATCCTTGAATTTTTGAGTCCATTATTTTCTTTGCCAATGGCTCAAAATATAACAAAAACAACAAAGGAGAAAGAGGATACCCCTGCCTGGTTCCTCTGTTCATACTCAACTTATCAGAGAAGAACCCTTCCACCTTAATTTTTTGCCTCCGATCACTCATCCATCCTCCTAATTAACCTTATTACTTTATCAAGAAATACAAATGTTTCCATTACCTTATTCAAAAAATTCAGCTTACTCTGTAGAATGATTTTTCTGCATCAAGACCCACCTATTTTCTTACATTCTGCTTTCATCTGGATCATCATTGTTCTTTTAGTGTTGTCAACTGTTTGCCTCCCCTCCACAAAACCACTTTGATCCATATCTATCAATTTTGGCAACACACTTGCCATTGTTTTATCTATTATAGATATAAAATCTTTATAATCATGGTTTAACATTGACACAAGACTATGTGAAGCTGGGTCTGAATGGTCTTTACTGTCTTTAGCTATTACAGTCACCACAACTTTCTTCTAGGATGTTGATACTTCCCATCCTTTTAAAATACTGTTAAACAAAATCTTTCAGATCTTTATCAGTTTCTCCTTCCTAGCTTCCAAACTTCCACAGGAATACCATAGATTTCTGAAACTTTCCTGCAAATAGATTATACATCACCATTTATTTCTTATCTTCTACTACTTTAGTTGTTAATCATTGAGCCTCATCTACCTCTAACCTTGGTATACATAACCTTTCCATAAATATTTCCATTTGTGCTTTTTTTACTTCCAAATTTATGTGCATTAAACACATTTTCATAAAGTTTCCAGTATCTCTAATACCTCTACATGATCTCTGGCTATTTCTCTTGGCAACATCCCTTTCTACATTTTGTTGCCAAAGTTTTTGTGTTGTAGAGTTATTATCAAAAAAAAAAAAACAGTTGCGTTTTTATTGTATTTTTGTATGTGATTTGAGTTTAATAAAAATGGTTTACACTCTCTTTAATCTGCAGTACTTTAACTTTTGTCAGCCCCTGTAATTATTGTTACCTCTTAACCATATCTCTTTTTCTTTCATATCTACCTTATTTTTCAGCTCCACTTTCATTTTATCCCACTCATTAGCTATACCTTCTGAAGAAATTTCTGTCTTCCTTAAAAACTCTCAAATAATTTCCACTACCCATTTCTTAAATTCCTCTCTTTTTTATTAGGTATGTGTAGAAGCACCAGTGTCTCATTTTTATTTTATCAACCTTCATTTTTATCTTAGTTGTTAATGGCACAAGATCTGAAACAGTTATGTGTTGAAACTTTCAGTTAAATACACGTGTTCCTGTGAAATGTAATATCCGTCTAGTCTTGCCCAGTTATTGTACCTTGGGGAATAATATGTAAGTTTGCTTTGAGTCCTTGTTACTGAAGTCACATCTTCTGTACCAAATATTTTCATCAATTTCTTCAGAAATCTACTATTTTTTGCAATATTTTCTCTTCTGGGTCCCCAGAAACAGCTTTACTATTGCAAATCAAGTTGCATTCCTCACCTTTAAGTAATATTCTCTGCTGAAAGCTGATTATTTCTCCCAAATGTTTCTCAAGCTCCATAGTAGCAGTTTTAGGTGGAATATGAATAGATACCAGCATAATCCTCTCTTGCCAGTAGCCCCTTACTACAACAAATCTACCATTATTATCTTTTTACCTTCTATCACTACTGGAGTTCCTCTAGCAATTAGTAAAAGTACTTCCCGTTTCCTTTGTCCCTGATATTCTACTGAATATTCATATTGAAATCCTTTCTTTATTAAATTAACATGCTCACTTCTTTCCAAAATATATATCCTGTAGCATTGTGATTTGCACTCTACATGTCTTAGTATAATTCAGTACTTTTACCTTTTTGTCTGTAGTAATATTCCAAAACAATAGGGACAGTGTAACTATTATGATAAGAAGTTATTATTTCCACCTATTATATATTTCAGCTTTTTTAAATATCTATTTCCAGATTTTGTATTACATCACCCACTAATATTTTGCAGATTCATCCTTCATACAGCTGTTTCTTATCATCTCCATTTGAACCTATGTCACATTTTACAAGACTTTTTATTTTAATGAAAACCCTCAACCCCCCACACACTCACACCTTCATAACCTGTCAACAAAAGTAAGTGCATTGTCAAATAATGAAGTTTAATCCTCCTAATAAGAAGAATTGTCCCAAACTGACAGCTGTACCCACGCACATTAACTAACCTAAAATTAAGGTTATTCATGCTAAAATGCATGTTATAGTCTGTGATCCTACTTATACTAATTGCTATCTGTTCGTTTCTTATCTTTATGCCCCTCTTAAGGCTTAAATGCTTAAAACCGTATCTGCTTTCAGAAAACATTAACCTTTGACTGTAAGAAAAAGTGCAGTGTCTATCTTTAAGTAAAACTAAATTAAAGACTATTGAATTAAATGCACTGAAGAATTTAGGTAGCAGAAAAGCTGTTATCTGTTACTCGTGTCCAATAATTTCAAATTTTATTTTTTAATAAGCTGCTTGCCTTTATACATATAATGTTATATATTATAATATTAATTTTACATTTCTCTCAGCAAACAGTGTTCAGACATCTCAATATTTATTGCCTTCATATGTTTCAGCTTGTTTCCATGGAAACCTAAGAACAGAATTTAAAGCTGCCCTCAGCTGTAGACCTCTCAACTCACACTGAACATTTATTTGCTTAAGGAAACTATTCATTACATTCACAGTGGTCTCTTGTTGTGTTGATTATACTAAAAATGTTTTAGATTAAACCAATGGCATTAATCTATTCACCTATGCCAAAGTAATAGAAAACTTCTCAACTCTACATATATTATAATTAGTGCACTTTTATACCCCATCCCTCACCCCAGCAGCTGAAGATTACAGCCTGTTTACTTAAATGTGCTTTTGTCCAGCCTTTCTTCTCTTTTGCATTGTAATACCTACAGTTCCTAGAAATGAAGAAAAAAGTACTTGTTTAATTTAGTATCTATATCACATACAACAATCACTGAAAATGATTAGTTATATGAAGCGCAATTTATATCAGTAAATGTTTTATACAAATACTGTTAAGAAATAGCAATTGTTTTACTTTACTTTCTTTTTCTTTTAGTGTCTTTCCAATATTAATGTCATGAAGTGGGGTAAAGACTTTTCAGTCCCCCACAAGTTTAGCAAAGGCAACAAATGTACAATTTTTCTCAGTCACTTTTTCTTGTAAAGCCATATTTCACAAAAATAATTATTGCCATATAGGCTCACATTTATTCACTAATTTCAGTACTGCTTGTCTTATTCCTCTTCTTCCTGCACATCTCTACCTGCCAACTCCAGACTCTGGTTGAAATCCAAGATATTCTCTATTCCTCTAGGCAACTCCTGTGTTTTTTTTCTGTCTCTCAAGCATTTCCTTTGCAATGTTGGAAAAGCTTTCAATGGCAAAGTCTCTCTATGAGCTTTATTATCAGAAGAATGATACGCACGGTGCCCTTCTATTTGATGACTCACTTTTTTGTATTTCCTCCTTAGCTTGTTCTGCATTAAAAAAATGACTTTGATTCTCTGGGAAAATCTGAAGACAGCTGGGTAAAGCAGATTGAATGTTACACCTGCTTTTTAAAATTACCTGATTGCTGCAAAAAAATTGCTTGCTTTTTGCCTGGTGCACAGTAAATATTCATTTTCCACAAACATTTTATTGTTTCCAATTTTTAATACTTTGCCCTCTGTTGTAGTTTTATCAGGATCAACTCTTTCTGCTAGTATGATTGCATAATTACTGAGACAGATGTGCTCTTTCAGTTAACAAATCCTGATGTGGAATATCAGTTTGTTGTTTGTCTTTTCGGCTTTTCCCAGTTAGGGGTCACCACAGCAGAACGTCAGTCCGCTAATGATTGGCAGTCCATTTTTATGGTGCCGAGTTGCCAGCCCGACGCCCAACCTTCAGCAAAGGCATGCCCATTCACGCATGTCTTTCGGAGGCCACTCAACCTTGGGGAGGACATGCAGACTCCACACAGGAAGCACTCCAGCCGAGAATCGAACAGGAGAACCTTTTGCTGTGAGGCAACAATGCTACCGCTGTACCACCACAGCTTTTGTCCACTTACTTATTTATGCTTTCAAAAAGCTAATACCATCTGTTTCTTTCCGTTTCTGTGGTATGGCAGAAAAATGTGGGTTTTTCTTGTATGCTCTGTCCTCTAATGCTACCAGTTTTTGAAATAGTTCTTCTTGAGCAGTCTCATTATCAGCCGGTCTTTTCATAATTTCAACCTTTGATTTTTGCAGTTTTATAGCTCATCTGAATAGCTGTTTAAATCTTCCATTTTTCCAACTTTTTCTTATTTGAGTTGATATACTACTTCATTGTTTCATTTATTCTAATCGGCTCTAAGCACGTTTGACTTATTTTTCCTCTAAATTACTGGAAGCCAAGTTTTGCACCAAAGCTGGAGCTTGAACTGCTTTTTTCTGAACAGCTGCAGGATTCTTCCCGGTCAATGTTTTCTCTACAGCTTTTCTAGATGATTTTCTTTCAGGCATTCTAAATTTCTTCTTTGCTGGTGTCCAGGTAGTAGACTTAGTAGCCAGTAATTGAAATTTACTAAACCAGGCAGAATTACTGGCCATTATCTATCAGTTTATTTTTTTCACACTGGGAGAGATGAAATTAAGCTGATGAATAGTGTGCAGCCATCGTAGAAAGCCCCCAGGTTCAGTCTTGACAGTTGTGTATCTGCCCATACATTATTTGTATATGTCTAGGATGCCTACTATACACATGCAAGTAATTGTTAGTGGCTGTATGCTTCCTAAAAGATTTCAAAATGTAAAACTGTGTATATCTATTAATGTTCTCTATGAGTTCAAGCAACTGTCCCTCACTACCTGCCTGCACAAAAAAATAATCAGAAAATTTTGTGTAACTTTTAACAAAAGTGAATTAGGCATGGAGGCGTGAGCATGCATGACAAAGCCCATTATACATACACATCAACTCCTTAGATGTCAATGATAAATCAAAGAGCAGGCAGAACCTTCAATAGAAAAGCACCAGTATTCTAATGAGCTGTAGGGTTTTCACCTTGGAGAATCAAACAGCTCAATAGTGTTTCAGGGTGGAGTGGGGGGGGGGGGGGGCTTAATGAGACCAAAAAAAAAAAAAAAAAAAAGCTTGATTTTTTTTTAAAGTATTAACATGTTGTGGATTTCATTGGTTGTTGATCATATGATTGCTTACATAAGGAGCAATTGTTGAGATGCACTGTGATGAAATCTCATTTTATGGGGAGATGAAAGCACTTAATGTTTTTTGCATAATAAACAAATGTTACTGTGGAGTTGTGAGTCATTTTGGTACTTTGATTCAGTTTTATACTCGACAATTATAGGACAACACTTTTTTTTTTTTTTTTTTTTACATATTATCAAGTTAAAACTGTGCATACCAAAACAAATAAATTATTAATAAGCAAGGACCACTCATCTGACACAAATATGTTCAAAACGTATTAAGTATTAAAATAAGCCAGAAGATACCGAGAGCAGGAAAAGTTTTATAAATGTTTGTTAGAACACCAGCTTCAAATAAAATAAACTCCTATGATGAAACTTATTTAGAGATTAGGACAACATGGGAAACCTTTGCAAATGATCAAATAAATGAGATAAGAAGTGGTTAAAAATACATTTATGATCACATTTGGAACAGATTATTTTTTTACCTTATATAAAATACAAATTTGAACTGAACTCTTTGTCTAAAAGAAGGAAAATTGAAAAATGAGTACAATGAGCAATGACATTTCTTTCTTGTACAAGCTACTAAGATATTATAATTAATACTACTAAACAGTAAAAATGATCCCAGCATAAACATCTACTAGGAAGGCTGGACCAAAATAAATCCTACATTTAGTATTGCTACCATTTAATACAGCTTTTGAAGGAACTACCAGTTTTGTATATCATTCAAATCTGTCTGTACAGGACTTGACAATGGGACCATCACAAGCATGAATTGTTTAGTTAGCCACGCAACATAATTTAGAAACATCAGAACCAAGTAAAAGAAAGGAGCACTGAATAACCACTGAGTGACCTTACTACAGACAGACAGACTGAGAAGCAGAAAATATAGTATGAACCTGAGTACCAGATGTACACGTCAGTATATAAGAGGAATGCAGCGGTAGTAGCATTTTACAACATGCATTTTTCAGTATAGGTAGGATCTCACAAAGGATACCTGCATTAAAAGAACAGATTCAATCTTTAAACAAGGAATTCTTATCCAACATACTGGATCTTTATGGGGACGGTCACTGTAATAGTAAATCTTAATATTTGGGTTTACTTATTAGCATTGCTGTATTCGTCCTGACATTTCTTTTTGACCTATTTTTTTTACCTCACAAATACTAAAGCTAGTTTTGATTCCAGTGAACATTCAGACATAGATGGTGTGAAACTCTCAAGTAAGTTTAGCATTGGAATGAATCTTTTTCAGCTTGTCTCACCACTGGTAAACTATTTGCCACTCATCTATGCTTTTTATGCAGAATTTTCTCTAAAAGTGTGTGAAAACTTTATTTTTCAAGATACAGGGCAAGTCTTCTCCTTCTAAGTCAGTTACTAGTAGACTAGAAGTCACAGAAGGTTTTCACTTGCAGTCCCTTTTTTGTGTGATTCCTGGAATTTTTGCTGTTTTAAATCATCATGAAGCAAATCCATCTACTTAGTAGCTTTTTCTTTAAAATGATCAGTTTTAAAATCAATCTTGTCAATCTTTGTGGTGAGGTCTTGAATATTAGTTATTAGAGTTTGTAGTTCTTTTTTTAGGCTGGAATCCTGACTGCTTGTCTTGGTGAAGCTAATGATGAAATCCTTCCAGATGAGATAAAAGATAAAGTTATTCTGATGAAATTTTGACTGGAAAAAATATGTCCACTTTCGATTTTTAAGTAGATATTCCTGTAGAGTATGTTAGATATTATCAAGTTATGCAGGAAAAAAACAAAATTTCATTGATAGTGGACAAAATTCCAGTGAAGATATATTTTCTTTAGTGGAGCTTGTGAAATCTGCTGTTACACTGTGTTTATGCTGCCCCCCCCCTTTTGTTTGATTCCTGACCAGGACATTGAAAATGTACAATTAGTACCATAGAAATGTCCTCAGGATGCTGGTGAGAGTTCAAACAGCCCATAGAAATGTCCTCAATTGCCAGGATGCTGGTGACAGTGCAAACAGCCTTTATGGCAGCAATATGATGGCTTCCCCAGGCAGCTCATACCCTGTTATGGGACTGGGTACATCTTTTATACAGGAGGATAGGCTTAGCTTGATAGAGGAGGGCTTAATCTTTGAAAGACAGGAGCCACTTTGGTAGTATAGCAAGACAGAGGGATAAAGCCATGACTACAGCCCAGCCGACCCAGGTTTGATTAGCAGAGAAAGTGATGAGTGTGCCATCTTGGGTGAGACAGCACTCATTGAAACACTCCCTAAGGGAAGGGGTTGTCTGAAGAGGGGAGTTACCCTTATACATGATCAGTGAGTGTGGGGGTTAAGGAAAGAGCTTAGGATCCACAACATGCTTCAACAATACCACAGCAAGTCTGGGCAGATAGGAAAATAGCTGACAGACCCAGCATAGATATGGGGCCCTGATGGCTAGCCAGTAAAGATGAGGTCAAAGGGGACCAAAAGATGGTTGAAAGAAGGGGGAACCAAAAAAATAAAGAAAAACATACAGTATGTATTAGAATTATATAATAAAGATATACAAATAAAAAGAGTTAAGGTATCATGTAACTGGCTTAAGAAGCAAAGACTTAAAAAAAGCAAAAAGACTTGAGACATACTCTAAAAATCCCCACATAATTTGAAGCTTGTAACAAAACAGAAAGTGGAATAAAATGTGAAGAGAGGTGAGAAAAATCTGATAAACAGAAAAAAGAGATAGTTGATGAAGAACATAAAGGGACAGAGTGCAAAAGAGTTGCTTTCAGTGCAAGTGACTTACTACATTGTAACCTTGCACTGATTCTGAAAGCCTTGCTCTCAGTGTAAACAAATTACTTCAGTAAGGCCTATTAATTAACAGACTTACACTGAGGGTCAGATTCCAAAAGACCTTCTCTCAGTGTTAGTGACTTTACTGTAGTGTAATACACTGGAGTAAATCATTTACACTGAGAGCAAGCTGTTTGGTATCAGGCATAATGAGTTTAAAAGGTCCTCATCCAGCTCAGTGGTAAGAGACTTCAGCTTTGACAGCTCCCATTTCAGGGATTTCAAAGCCAGTTTTTAAAGCAGTCAAAATAATCAGCCTATTAAAATTAATGTAAAACCCTGCTTCAGAATACATTGCAATTACTTTGTAAGTGTTGGAGGTGTATCAAGCATGACTAAAGTATTTTCTATTAGAAACTCTAAATTCAACCTACAGTTCATTGCATATTGGCAACATTTATACGATATCTCAGCCAGTAGTTCCTACAACTCTGGACAATAAGAATTTTATAAATGAGTACTTCAAGGCTGTACAGGAAGCAGATTGACAGGAAGAGCAGCCAGCATCATATGACCAGTCAGTCAGCTGTGGACTCAGGATTATGGGGACCTTTGCACGGGCCTTTGAAGGCCATAGAAGGAAAAATAAGGAGGATAAGATCCACTTCATTATATTAACAATATATGTGGAGGAAGAAGGAGAATAACAAGGAGAAGAAGAGCATTGATGATGATGATGAGGAGGATAAGAGCCACTTCATTATATCAGCAATGTATTTGGAGGAAGAAGGAGAATAACAAGGAGAAGAAGAGCATTGATGATGATGATGAGGAGGATAAGAGCCACTTCATTATATCAGCAATGTATTTGGAGGAAGAAGGAGAATAACAAGGAGAAAAAGAGCATTGATGATGATGAGGAGGATAAGAGCCACTTCATTATTTCAACAATGTATGTGGAGGAAGTAGGAGACTAACAAGGAGAAGAAGAACATTGATGATGAGGAGGAGGAGGATAAGATCCACTTCATTCTTTCAACAATGTATGTGGAGAAAGAAGGAGAATAACAAGGAGAAGAAGAACATTGATGATGATGGTAAAGAGGATAAGATCCACTACATTATTTCAACACTATATGTGGAGGAAGAAGGAGAATAACAAGGAGAAGAAGAACATTGATGATGATGATAAAGAGGATAAGATTCACTTCATTATTTCAACAATGTATGTGGAGGAAGAAGGAGAATAACAAGAAGAACAGCATTGATGATGATGAGGAGGAGGATAAGATCCACTTCATTATTTCAACAATGTATGTGGAGGAAGAAGGAGAATAACAAGGAGAAGAAGAACATTGATGATGATGAGGAGGAGGATAAGATCCACTTCATTAGTTCAACAATGTATGTGGAGGAAGAAGGAGAATGACAAGGAGAAGAAGAACATCATTGATGATGATGATGAGGAGGATAAGATCCACTTCATTATTTCAACAATGTATGTGGAGGAAGAAGGAGAATAACAAGGAGAAGAAGAACATTGGTGATAATGAGGAGGAGGATAAGAGCCACTTCATTATTTCAACAATGTATGTGGAGGAAGAAGGAGAATAACAAGAAGATGAAGAACATTGATTATGATGAGGATGGTGATGATAACGTTATGGGACATAAATCCCCCCCCCCCTTGAGTCAAAATACGAGGGCACTGCCTCTCATTTGTTTATTTCTCCTCCAAAAGGTATAATATTTGATGAAATAATAAATTATATGATAGTGGAACTTGGCTAGCTTTCAAAGGACCCTTTTCCACTATGCACATGTACTTATAATTGATGTGATTCAAACCAACTAAACGGTCAGTCCCACCACTTCCTGATACCTTAAAGGATGGTTTTCAGGAAAATGATCAACATCTTGTTATACACAAGCCATTCCTTCTAAAAAGGAAGATGGAATGTGCAGGGCAAAAACAGGGAGACCTGATCTATATATGATAATCACAAAGTAGATCTAGCAAGTTTTGTCCTCTCCATTTCCAAACTGAGAAAATGTACTTTTAACATTTCTGCATTTTGAAAGGGAATTAACACTCATTGGCAGATAAAGGAAAAAGTATGATTTAACCAATCTAATCATAATCCATGTAAACTACATAGCAAAAATGGTGAGGTATCAGATGATTGCTAGATAATCCTGGATCATCTGGGTTGTAGTCATGGCTTCATCTCTCTGCACCAAAGAGCTTTCCTTCATAGTAACTAATTATCTGGATGCAAGAATGAACTCAAAGTTTATTTGAATAGAATAATTAGAAACATTCACAGCTATTTCTGACAAAGTGGAAGTCTATATACTTAAATATGCTTATGGTATCCGTTTGAAGAATAGTACTGACACAACATGCTTGAGTGAGAAATGATTATTACAAGATGTAAAAGAGCAGTTAGTTGTTCCTTCTCTATCTATACATCTCTTATTTAGTAAGTTTACTTGTGCTGGGACTCAGAAAACATGACAAAAGAATGCCATTAGTCGCTTGTTCAATAATAGTACATCTGGAAACAGATTCCTTGGATTATGCTTAGGGAGCACGTTATTTGTGTTAAGCCAAGTTATTTGTTGTTATTTGTATGGAGCACACATCAAGAACCTCTCAGTATAAAGATACTGACCAAGATAGGTCTCTTCATTTAAATCTGAAAGAAAGGGAAGTCATTGTAAGTGATCTGAGTGTCTTAGGGAGAATATCTGTCTAAATCCACTTCATATCAGCACAAACACCACCACAGTGATGTGGCACATAAACAAAAGGAAACCAGATAATTTCAGATATGCAAGGAAGTCTGTAGTTTATCCACAGGAAAGCAAAACGTACCTCTCAACCTCTTGAAACAAGAAATCTGGACAAAGCCAAAAATAATGGGGGGACAAAGACCCAGAAATAGGGACAAATTTTAAATTTTGCTCTTATAATCTTAGAAAGTTGCTAGAAAAAAAGGTTTTCTGTTAGCATGCATTTTCTGACGGATATGAAGTTTGAAACTGAAATGATTGTCATTATTTAGTGACTTCAATCCTGAATGATTTTACAGAAAACCACAAATTTTATGAGGTGCAGACCAAAAATATGAGGCAAAAATCTGGACAGTTGAGAGATATCAACCAGAATAGTCAAGCAGATTCAGTCAGCAAGCAAATCTACCTGACATACAAACAGAAAATGGGAAATTCCATTTTTCAACAGATAGTGCAAATCTAGAATACTCCCATATCTCTGCCACCTGCTTGAACAAACATCTTCCAGTCATTTGCTCCCTTGTTCAGTATTACTCAGTTTAGAAACAGGATCCCCTTTCAAAATACTGGAATCAAGACCTATATATGCCTTTTCTACCATTACATCATTCCAACCTGTTAATCCCACCTTGAGAAAACAAACTTAGATATCTTCTGTCTAAGACTCATTTAAGGAAAAGTATTAGAAGGGTGAAGATGAACTACAGGGATAAGTTGGTAGCTGCACAACTGACAGCAAAAAGGCATTTTTTAATATATGACATCTTAAGTAAACAATTCATCTAACAGAATCAGTCTGTGTATAAATGATAATTATGTCAGGAACTGGTATTGAAAACTAAAAAGAGGACAAATGTTTACAAAGAAAATAAAGAACTTTATGCTACCATACTCAATATATGAAAAGATAAAACTCCATGCACTACAAAAAGTTATGATAGCTAGTCTAAAACAATATTCCACCAGTTATAGGCTTCTAAGGGTGGGGGATATGATTACAGCACTTAAAATATGAGTCTCTTGGTTCTATAGTTGACATTTCATTCTCCTGTCATGCAGAGCTGACTAGAGATAGTTTCTTATTTATTACCTTCTAGAGATTTAATCCTGGTTTAAAGAAAAGTGTTTTTACTGTAAGGATGTTCAAAGTATGGACTAAGCTACTACTGAACATAATGCAAACTTCTATTAAAATCGCTTCAAGGTTTTGCTGGACATCTGGTTTCCTGATCAGGCATACAAGCCTTTCTCTGTGAATTACACAGAGATACCCTAACAATCTTGCATGAGGCTTTGAATCTATGTTTTACCTTACATTGCAACATTGCAATATAGAAATCCATCTTAATTTTTTTTATTTCTTGCAATGAAGCAAAAATGAATACATAAATAAAATATAAACATAAGCAATTTAAAAAGTAAAATAAATCAATAAACAAACAAGCAAACAAACAACAAAATAAATAATCCAAAATAATGCTCTGCTTACCCAAGAAATCCTTTGGATACTCACTACTTCATTATTACACATAATAATTTTGCAGTACATGGAGTGTCGTCATTACACTCCAAAATCAGTAAAATGATAAACCTGTTACTACGTACCTTGTACTGTTTTCTGTGGGGTTGAGGTTTATTAATGAAAATCTGAAAACCTAAGTATTTTTCGGACTTACTTCCTTAAAGATTTTGCAGGGAAATTGTAAACTAAACTAAATGAACATGAAAAGACTCTTAGGGAATACAAAAATGCAAAAAAATCAAATAGAATTCAGATAATTATGCTACTCATAGGCAATTTTGCATACCACATCCCTACAAGAAGTCTTTCTCTAGCTCTCTTCTTCTTTCCCTTTCTGGGAGAGAGAGAGCAAGAGGGAATCAGTAAGAGAGAGGGAGGAGGGAGAGAGAAAGATGGATAGATTTAGATGTGTGTGTGTAAGTGTCTGTCTAAACGTCAAACAGAGTAATACACCAACAGCCAGCAGTTGCAATATATAAACACTTCACTCCAAAATAAAAATGTTATTTATTATGCATCAAAATCAAACCGGTTTCGGCAACCAGCCTTCTTCAGTGAAAATTTTTCACTGAAGAAGGCTGGTTAGCTGAAACCGGTTTGATTTTGATACATAATAAATAACTATTTTTATTTTGGAGTGAAGTGTTTATATATTGCGACTGCTGGCTGTTGGTGTATTACTTTGTAATGGTTTGGCCGAGCATACCGTACCTGCAAAGCATTTAGTTTCTGTAAACATCAAACAGAACAGTGATTGCAGGGGATCATAACAAACTGATTAGATACACACAGTTCATCACAACTGTGGTACATTCAGGGGACACCCATTCATTCAAATAAGCACAATAACTGCTAACTACTAAAAATATATCCAATTAAACCTCACATGCACTGATATCGCAAATATTAAACTGCACGCCACAACATTTTCACACTCAAACAATATTTTTGCAGGGAGGGACAAACCCTCCTGCAGCTCAACATGTATGGGGGCTAAATCCCCCACGCACTAAGTTATGCATACTAAGTCCAACATCAGGAAAATATGGGGTAAAATGCATATATCCTTATAGAGTAATACTAGTACTGTACCAGAACCATTTCCAGTGCACAACACACCCGTACCCACCAAACACTCTGCTAGCATCTACACATAGCCACCTTCACATACTTAGCATGCAGTCATTCAACCACTGCACACTCAATGACTTTCAAACTCAAAGACACTCATAATCACTTCATGCATGCCAAACAACACTCAGTAACCTGAGTACTATGTATATTCATAGCTATCTATATTTGTATTTCTATCTGCCTCTGTCTATCTATATGTAGACACATTAATATACATTGAATAGACCTCAGAATATTTTAAAACATTAAAGGCATGAATTAACCCACTAACAATAAAGGCAAATTTTGCATGGCATGATTATTCTTAACTGCCACCAATAAATGACAATATAAAATCAGTGAAATAAACTGCATTACATTGATGGCAGGCTCTGTTTCTCTGAAATCAGGTATTCAAGTCAGAGTTACAAGGAACAGAAGTATGCCCTGGTATCAGAGATTAGTTGGCAGCTGTCCAGGAGAAATATAGAGATAATGGCAGGTGAAGTTGTGGTGGGAATGGACGCTGGGTGGTAGATGGGGTGGCTAGAAGGAAAGGGATGGAGTAGTGAGGAAATAGTAGGGGATGAAGAGAGAAATTACCCCTGTAACTACAGACCCATAAGTCTGACTAACTTCATAAGAAAGGCATGGAAAGAATTATCATGGAAATGAAACACAACAACAGAGGAACCATTCAGACACTGGACCCAAACCCAATTTGGCTTTGTCAAGGGCAGGTCATGGCTACTCAACCCAGTGAGCTTCTTTGAGAAGATTACCTAAGTAATGGATAAGGGCAAAATGGTGCATACTGCCTACCTTGATATCGCAGAAGGCATTTGACATAATACTCAGGCATTATACAGAAACCTATAAAATTAGATATAAACTCATATGTCACCCACTGGACAGCCATCTGGCTCACAGATAAGATCCAAGAAATTATGTTGCTAATAGTGTCCCTTAAAGCTCTGTGCTAGGACCCTCCTTTTTGGCAAATAGTTTTATAAAGTCAAGACCAACATGAAGGGCCTCTGGCTTACCAAGATTGCAGACAGTTGCAAATTAAGTGCAGTCATGGAATCCTTCAATGTCATAAATACAGACCAAAATGACGTAACACAGACCAATAACTGGTGCCAGAGCCATGGTCTAAAACTCAATGTCAAGAAATGCATAGTAGTATCCTTTTGGGAAGACAGCTACTCCTTTAAACTATCACATTGATAACGCACCCTGAAGAGAAGAATCCAGCAATGAGGGAATTGTGAACGTATGTAGAAAGTTGCTTGGTCTTTGACCATCATGTGTCTATGGTAGTAAGGAAATCATTCTGTGTTGCGTAACTTATAAGCAAGGGTATGGTCATCTAGGTCCAAGGATGTTATAGTTCCACTGTAGCAAGCCTTCATCATGTCAATTATTGAGTACAACTGCCCCTTCACTATGTACCTGATCAGGCATATTCAACAACTGTAATGTCCACAGAGGTTCCTCACAAAGAATGAAGGATGTAAACAACAAGTTCTACACAGGCCTCTTCAAAGCCCTAGCCCCCACATCCCAGTTTCTATCTCCAAGGTCACACCAGACTGCTTAGACTTTTAATAGGTAATGTGTACGTGGCCTGCAAGTCATCCTCTGATCTCACTCTGATGAAACAAGAATGATGATTCATGCCCATCAACTTATTTATAAAAATCATTGCATACCAAGATTATATATTCCTCATTCTGAAGGGGGAAGTGGGCCAAGACCCGGATGTAGTGAAAGTTTTGAGGCATGAGGAGAGTAAATCTAAGATGGCTTCCCTGCTTAGTCTAGCAGAAGCATATTGGTATCAAGCAGGAATGGAAATCAAACCACAAGTCGATAAAAATCAGGCAGCAACTGAATGTGCCAAAAAAGAAAAGAAAGAATATAAGGAGAAGGACCAGATGAGAAGGTAAGAAATGTGGAAAATGCATAAATGTAGGTGCAAGTATAGAAAACGTCTTGAAGAACCTCATGTTGATCAGGAATGAATGCAGGAATGGTTAAGGAGAGGTGAATTCAAACCAAGAGATGAAAGGTTAATATTGGTGGCACAGGAGAGTTGGCTATGTAGACATTGATTTATAAAGTTCATTGAACATGTGGGAAAAGCAGACAAATGTAGGTTTTGTAAAACAGAATTGGAAACAGCTGCACACCTCATTGCTGGTTGTGACATACTAATGGCAGAAGGACTGTATGCTGAAAGGCATAATAATGTGGCAAGACTGTTGCACTGGGGATTGTACAAACATTATGGTATTGAAGTGGCCAAAAAACACTGGAAACATGAGCCACAAAGCATCATAGAAAGTAATGACGTCTACATCACGTGGGATCACCCATTACCAACAGTTCAAAAGACAGATGCTAGAAAACCGGATATAGTGGTCCATGACAAGAAGACAAAAGTAGCACTGATCATTGAAATCGCCACACCCAGTGAGTACAGTGTCTTGTGTACAGAGAGATACAAAGTCATAAAAATATCAGGATTTGTAGGCAGAAATGAGAACCATGTGGAAGAAAGATAGCCGGACAGTTCCAGAAATGGTAGGAGCAACAGGTCTTATAAAAAAGAATCTACAATCATATTTAGGTATGTATCCAATACATGTAACTCCATACGAATTGCAGAAGGAATCATTACTGGGCATATTGCGGGTGCTGTGAAGAACACTACTGCCTGACATCAAAGATTGAAACAATACTAATTTCATGAACTTTAATCGTACTTTGACTTAGGAATGGGGTACAGGCCCATCATGGTATTAGAAACCTAAAAGATTTGAAGAAATTAAAAGAGATGAACCTGTTGAAACTTCACAGTACAAACAGTATCAGAGTTACCCAGTCTAATGACCTAAACCTCATCTGCGGCTTAAATTGGATATGTTGGAGCAACAGGTGTACATCTCAACCTCCCATTGAAAACATTCTGGACAAAGCCAAAATAATCAAGGAGCAAAAAAACAAAATCAAGAACAGATTTTAAATGATGCTTTTATAAACTTGGAATGGTGCAAGTGTAGCAGGTTTTTAGCATACATTTTCTGAAAGATGTGAAGACTGAAACTCGGATGTCTGTCATTATTAAGTAATTTTAGTCCTCAGTCATTTGCCAGAAAAAAACACATTTTTATAAGGAATAGACCAAAATACTAGGCACAAACCTGGACATTCTGCAAAATTCTGGACAGTTGAGAGGTATTGGGACAGGTATGTTTCTCAGAGACCACCCCTTCTCTGGAACAGGCTTCCCATCCATGTGAAGCAGAGTTCTTCCCTAAGTCAGTTGAAGCATAATTTGGACCAGTGGATGGGGAATTCGGAATTTATCTCTGGTCTGGCAGCCTTTAAATGTTAGATTACCCAAGTCCTAGCATACATTGCAATAAACTCAGCTACCAAAATTGTCAGATATATTTGGGAAGCATGGCTAGAAAGGCCCCTGGGGTCACTAGCCTGGTATACACCTATGAACCTAATAGCAGCAGACAGCTTGGGAAGGAGGGGAAGGTCTACAAATGTATAAATCGGTAGGGGGATAATAGCGGAATGTGGCTGAAAGTGGGGCAATGCATGCATGCATGAATGAACATTAACGGTTTAGCACATCATACAAGTTTGGACATGTGGGAGTTGGAGTGAGGGGAAGGATTGTAAAGATAAATGGAGAGGAGGGGGAAATCACTGGATGAATGTAAAATACAGTAAGTGGAAGGAGATAATAAAATGAGAATGACTGGGGATATGAACCAGGGGAAAAAAACAACTGAATGATATAGAAAAGAAAGAAGTTGGCTGGGAAATGTTGATATCAAGGTGAGGCTATTAGGCTTTTCTGGAAAATGAGCAAAGAAGTGTATACAGTGCTTCAGTTGACAGTAATACATCAGCAGTTTTCTTTCAGCTTATAATGTTCCCTTTGACTGACAAAGCAAAGTTGAGAATTTGTTGGTTTTTGTTTGACAAAATCATCCAGAGGAGAGGTGCATCTTTACCAAATTCTTTGTAACCTATGACAGATTGCAAACTAGATTGCATTCTAGGTGTTATACCTGATAATAAGATCTGATAGTCCCTCTAGTGGCCTGCAGCAGGAATCTGCAGACAATACCAGCATATATGGGTTAGACATTCAGTATGGCCTTCTTTTAATTACCATTTAGGTGTAATTTACTTGGGAGAAAGAGTTTATGCTTAACTTGCTTGCTATACAAAGTCTGCTCTATCTTACAAATTCTGAATAATAAAAGAAACTAGCATTTGTATACAAATAAGAAATTCTAATCTAAATTAAATAAATACATGCTGTGATGTCCCTCCTCTGGACCAATAATCAAGGAGCCTCAATCCTCACCACTGACACCAGTGAGGGACGTTCACTTAGAATGGATACACACAGTATTTCCTGATGCATCTCTCTGGACAAAGCACAATTTCCCTTAAGAACACATAGGGAGTACACTCAGTCCTGGGGTTGGGTTTTCCTCTTCAGGTCCCAAATAAGATTTCACCTTTCTCTCTAGAGAAATCAATGCTCTGTGTCTCTGTTCTAAGTAGCTGACACACAGACTCTTCGGGATTTGATTTTCACACACACACACACACACACACACACACACACACACACACACACACACACACACACACACACACACACACCCTCCTGGGAAAGGCTGGCACAGATGTACCAGCTATGACCCCTATGCCCAGACTATACAGTGGATTCACTGCCATCAGACAGCTAACTTTAAGGCTCTTACCAGGGTACCCAATTAATACTTATACAAATGGTAATGTTAACCAAACAGCAAGACTTTCATAGGTTCATAGGTATGTACTAGGCTAATGGCCCTGGGGCCTTTACAAGCCTAGCCATAGGAGTACCCTGGCATAGTGCCACCTGACCTTAGTTCCCAGTGCCTCTGTCGAGTAGAGTCACAGGAGTGATCCCCAGGGTGAATTTTCTGTTACCCATCCACGCATCAAGATTTCTCTTGAAGAGGGTCAGCGAGGTGCTCTGCTTGACATGTATGGGAAGTCTGTTCCATAGCATGGGCAGTCTCTGGGTTATGAACCTGTCCCTCCAGCATGTTCTGTTAATTGTGGCAATGAGGTTGAGGTCTCTGGACCATGAGGTGTGGATGGATTGAGAATTCTTTAGATGTAGCATTTCTAACAGAGCTGGGTCAGACATGGCTTTGTAAGTCAAGCAGAGAATGCCTCTAAGTAGGGGATATGAGACAGAGAATAGTTGGAGTTTTTTGAGTCTGTCCATATAGGACAAGTGTTTAAGGCCTAGGATCCTCTTTGTGAAGTACTTTTGTGGCCTCTCCAGTTGTTGCAGGTGTCTAGTAAGGTACATGCCAAATGGGGCATTGTACTCGATGATTGGCCTAATGAGGGAAGAGTAGAGGGAGACAATGACCTCTTTCTTCCTGGATGCAAAACCCTTAGTAATGTGCCACATAGAAGGACTTTCTGACCACAGTGGTGATCAAAAGAGAGGTTGCTGTCAACCTGTGTTCCCAGATCTCTTATAACGCCTTCTGTGTTCAGTGGACTACCATTAATGTGGTAATTCATGGGAACCAGGTTTTTCCCAAAGGGGATGACCACACATATTTTGGCATTGAGCTTAAGGCCATGGTTCTGACATCAGTCATTGGTCACAGTGAGGCCATTCTGTAGGATGTCAACATCACTTGGGGAGTTAATAATAGCTCCCAACTTGCAATCATCTGTGAACTTTGTCAGCCAGAGCCCCTTGTGTTCATCTGGACTTCAGAAAAGTAGACACCAAACAGGAGAGGACCCAGGACCAAACCCTGTGGGACTCCACTCTTGACTAATTGGCAGTCTGACCTGGAGTCAGCCACTTTCACACTGTGGGTTCTATTTGTGAGCCAGTGTCCAATGCACCTAGTGATACAGGGGTTGATGCCAAGCTTAGTGAGTTTTTCTTTGATTCCTGAGTGGTGAATGGTATCAAAAGCTTTGGCCAGATCAAGGTAGGCTGTATGAACCACCTTGCCTTCATCCATAGCTTTGGTGACTGACTCAAAGAAGTCGACCAAGTTGAGCAGGTGTGATCTACCCTTCACAAAACCAAACTGTGTGGGATCCAGAGTTTGGAGATTCCCTATATCCTTGTTTATTAGGTCCATGATGATGCATTCCATAGCTTTGCATATCAGACTCATCAGGCTAATAGGGCAATAGTTCCCAGGGTCTGTAGTCACTCCTCCTTTGTGGAGAGGGACGACTGTAGCATGAAGCCCACGGTGCCATGAAATAAATGCAACTCTCTCAAAGGTTAAACTATTTTCTAAAAGACAAGCAACAATTAAAGGTATAGATAGTTAATAATAAATAATAAAATAATAAATGTGAAAATGTTGAATATCTATTTTCAATAAACACCAGAGTTTCAATTCATAGGAAATACAAAAGAAACACAGGTGGAAAGAATTAGACAGATACAGAAAAAAACAATACCTTTACTTAATCTCTCAATATCAATCAAGCAATACTTTTACTTAATCTCTCTATTTTCCTATCTGACTGAAGAATTCCAATTACCTGGTTACTTACTAAAGCAAGGCAAGATGAAGTGGGTGAGTAGTTTTGTCAGTTCCAAAGCAGAGTGCTGCGTGTCACTATCACATCTTTCACTAATATCTAAAATAATTTCAGTGCTGGCTATAGAATGACATCACATCTGGTCACCTGAGTCTGTGGTTTCCACACTTCCCCCCTGACTAGAAGCTGAACCAGAATCTAGCACAGATGTGTCACAATACACACCTAGAGCTTTGCTAAGGCATCTGGGGACTGTAAAACAATTCCAATACTTTCATCTTTCTTGTAGAGACGAATCATTCTCTGGTACCCCATGGTAACAATTAGTTCATCACTAAGGACAATAATTTTATTTTATTTATTTATTTTACATTTGTTAACTGGGAAAGTCCAACTGGATACATATCCATTTTCAGCGGAGGCCCGGGGAGAAAAGCTCCACATTGAAATTAATTTACAGTACAAATTGTGGTAACAGAGAAGTCTATAAACATTTAACAACATCAGTGACAGGTAATAGTCAAAATTGCGGATACATAAAAGTTTTCAAACATTTAACAACATCAGTGACAGGTAATAGTCAAGGCTACATGTAGATAGAAATAATCATTTAGACAAAAACTGTCAATGTTGTTAGATGGATTAGGTATACGGAAGTAATAATTACATGTCTGAGCAGTGTGTAATAAAGAGAATTAATTTCAGATAGAAGGTAAGTATGATAGTTAATCGAATGGAAGTAGATAAGAAGGAAGTAATTTAGTGTGGGCAAAGAAGTAAGTTCTCTTCCTGATGATGGGATAAAAGAGATGTATGTGTTATGAGTGTGGGGAGACAAGATATTAGGGTGTATACCTCTGTGAGCTACGTTTGGGTTACCTTTGTTCTAGTATTAAATAGGTTAGTCAGGGTATAGACGTGGTCATGGCTGAGCTTATTTTGCTTATTTTGAATTGTGATTGGGTTAGCCAGGGATCCCAGACCAGACATTGCATCTGTGGCTGCATTCAGGCCTATGAGATAAAATCTTTATGGCCTAAACCAAGTAATTTAATTTCAAACTATTTTCTTAAATTAAGCTGGCCTGAGCTTAATCTCTTCCCTTCTAGCATCATCTGTTAACATATATACATTTCAGCAGTTATCATAATACAGCCTGACATACATGTATATTTATTTTCTGTCCAGCAGGACCCACTGTTAATACAGTTTTAACAAAAGCAGATTTACAAATACATTTTTAACACAGGCATTTGTACAAATCAGTTTAATATTCAAATTACATAAAATTATTTACAAAACTCCAGCTAGCTGTGCTGGCATATATTACACATGCACTGCCCTAGTCTGGCATAGATGGCACTACCTCACATCATCACACATGTGTATTGTTCTATGCTGATGTTAAATTTAATGCATTACCCTCTATTGTTTTATAATTTTGTCTACTTGTTACTATTAATTTTCATGCTTTTCTTGTAATCATGTTTTATTCTATATATTTTTATCTTGCTACTACTGAAACAGCCTGGGTTATGACTAAAAAGGACCTTCTGGCCAGTCTGCCTACCTTGTTAAGAAATATTTAAATAAAGGAAGGAATAAAAATTAGGAGCATAAAGTCATTTGTTTCAGTCTCTTAGGGTTTACTTTATTTTATTTGTATTTGTTTTCCATGGCAGAGCACTGATCTTCATGCATTATTTTTTAGACTCAGCCCAGGAGAAGTGTCTGGTTAAGTGGCCTGCTCAGAGTCACACATGTACAGCGTAGGACAATGCATATGTATTGACTTCATTAAGATTGCTATTTCTTATTTGTATACAAATGCTAGTTTTTTTTATTCAGAATTTGTAAGATAGAGCAGACTCTGTAGCAAGCATATTAAGCATAAACTCTTCTAATGTTCTAACTTTCATATAGCTCTGCCTGACCAAGCAATACCCATCTGAATGTACCATCACCCTGCATTACCACTGCAATGAGAAAGTTAAAAGAGGCTAGCTTAAATACTTTTATGATGGGGTTGCCACTCTGCACCTCCAATGTGGGGTTCTGCCCCCATATCCCACTTTCTCCATCCAAGGTCACACCAGCAGAGAAAACAGAGAAGTATAACTATTCCCTCTTCCCCCCACATCAGGCAATGCAGGAAACACAGTACCCCCAGAATGCTATTTGTTTTAAACATGTATCTTATTAACTACATTTTGCTGATCTACCAAGCAGAGATATACTTTTATGCGGCAGGCTGGGGGCAATGCAGCCTGCTTACTAAAGTTGGAATAAACCAGTCTTCTGAGGATGAACATACTACAAAAGAACATAAAGTAGATTCAGCAAATTAGATAAAATGTTCTCAGCTCACCAGTTTCATTGGCAATTTCTCCTTCGGAGCACTGGACACACTCAAAGCAACATGCTGGTTCTCCTTCTCGAACTGCTTTTCTGTGTCCAGATCGACAGTGTTCACTGCAAACAGACATGGGGGCCTGTAAAACAAATGCTTAATGATTAGTAATAAAGACATGTAAATCAGAAATATCTGATCTTATAGTGTACCTTATTTTTCTATTTGCAGATAATCTCACATCAAAATATGGGTCTACCTGAAAACACCGACATGCCAAAACACCAACAACGAGATAATCAACAACACAAAACCGACAGTTCAAAAGCATGAAGTGCTTTAGTTAGTTCCCCACCTACCATCCCTGTTTTTGTTTTGGTGTTAATCTTGGTGGCTTTGAAACCACCCGCCCCTCTTGTAAATTTGTGTTTGGATACTCCTTCTGGGCCCATCTCATTTGCTCATGCAACTGAGTGTAGTGAGATCATATTCTGATTTCAGGCACTCCTACTGTGTACAAAGAGAGCATCTGGTAAGGAAAAAAAAAAAAACAATTTTTAAGCTTGTTTCCTGCCTTTCCTGTAAGTGGTCTAGACTGTTTGTAGGCTTCTGAGCCCCCGAGCCTTTCCGTTTTGGAGGGAAGCCTTCTAGCTTAATTTTGTTTCTTAGAACTAGCCAGTTTTCTAGTTTCAGCACTCAAATCTATTTCTTTGAACTCAGCACTTGTTCAGAACTTGTTGTAAGCACTAAATAAGTTGCAAATTACTACAGCACAACTTTCCGCACTTGTCTAGAGGAAAACAGTTTTAGGACTTAATAAATAAGCACCTATCCAGGCATGTCTAAGGGTCAGCTCCTGATGATTTCTCCTGTCTACCTGATGAATCTGGGCATCTTGGGGCAATGCAGCAATTGCCTCATGTACACAGACACCCCTCTCCTCCTACCACCCAACACTACAACTTGTGAGAGATGCACTTATATTACCAAACTCGAAGCAAAGCTCTCTTCACCCAAGACTGGACTAGACAGTCAAGAGGAAAAGGTAAACACTTGCACCACACCACCCTCATCACATAGTCCCTCAAAACCTACACCACCAAAACACACACATAGAAACACAAAACACACACCTACATTTGGAGAGGCTCTCAATAAAAACCTGCACAAGCATCAGGGACCTCCAAAGCAGAAACGCAAGCAAACTCCACCCCCCCAACACAACCCAAATGACACATAGCCCACAAACTCAGTGTGCCACTCAACCACAGCCCATAAGGCACAACAATGTACTCAACACTCTAGTCATAGGTGACTCTATAGTCAGGCACATTGATGTTCCACTCACCAGGCTAAACAAGGAGAAAGCTACTGTCAGCTGCCTTTCAGGTGCCAAGTTCTGCCACATAATGCATGCACTCAGGTCACTCCACAAAAAGTACAAATATGACACTGTCATTGTCCATGTTGGTGTGAATGACCTGAGATGTACCTCCCTGGACTACATGAAAAGAGACATGGAGGAGCTCTCTGATCTTGTAGCCCAGGCAGATATGACCCTGGCCCTGAGTAGCATCCTGCCATCACCCAGAATGATGCCACAGTACACGGACAAAATGATTGACTTCAACAATTGGCTAAGCTTCTGGTGTCATTCTAAGGGGATCCAGTATTTCTCTGCCTGGGATGACATGATCGACAGACCACGATGCTTTGCCAGAGATGGCTTGCACCTGTCGCCCTTGGGATTCCGGATACTGGCTAAAGCTCTTGCCCCCCCCATAGTGCCTTTTTTAGGCAAGGTTCAAATGACAAATTCACCACCGTAACAGGTAGAAGCAAGCAAAATCTGAGGGTAATGCTACTCAATGCTAGAAGTCTAAACCTCAAAATGCACTCACTTCGAGGCACTTCTTAAAATGGAGAACATCAACATCTGTGCAGTGACAGAGACCTGGTTCAATGCTCCAGAGAGCACCCCTGCATTACCAGGCTATAATTCATACCACACCTTTCGGCCACCTAACCCAGAACAAAGCACTAAAGGTGGAGGCGTGTCCATATTCATTAAGGATATTCACACCTCCAGGCTAGTTGAACAGCATAATGCATCCAAGATTATCCAAGTGCAACTAACTCTGGGCAAGACCGCAATCCAAATTGTAGCTTGCTACAGACCCCCCACCATGCCCCAGGATTCCCACTCCTCATTTCTTGATACACTGTAAAGTATTAGGGTACAACCTAACACCCTAATAATGGGCGATTTCAACTACCCCACCATTAACTGGGAAAACTACTCATGTACCAACTCTTTTGCTCAACGTTTTCTGGAATTCATAAATTCCAATGCCTAGGATCAACTTATTCACACCCCCACCAGGGGCAGTAATATCCTAGACCTGGTCATTCCCAACATGGGCAACCGGTGTTCCATACCAGAGGTCAATTCCTTGTTGGTCAGATCCAACCACAAGCTAATCACCCTAGACATCCACATCCCACCCCCACCCCCAATTAGGGAAACCACCGTAAAAAACTTCTCCAAAGACAACTTCACACTTCTTAAGACAGAAGTGGTAAACTTCATGACACCTGTGCAGATGGACAATAGAGGTACGACTGCTGAATCCTACACAAATGCACTTTATAAGCACTTACACGAGTGCATGGATCATGCTATCCCTAATAGAACCAAGATGCTATCCTCCAAAAAAAGGAAGCCAATCTGGTGGTCCTCTGCCATAACAAACTCTACAACAGAAGAAAGAAACTGTTGCAAAAAAGAGTAAAATCCCATGACTGGAGGAACGCCCTGGTCAAGTACAGTAAGAAGCTGAGATCCCTTATAAAATCCTCCAAAACGAGTTACGAAAATAAAATTGCCACTGACTCTAAAGACAGCCACAAAGCATTCTATAGCTATGTCAAGAATCTCAATGGCAACACTCAGATCTTCTCTGAGTTACAGCACAATGGCACTAAATCTACAGAACCAACTGATATTGCCAACATCCTGACAGATAGGTTCAGTGCTAACTTTACACCCCTCTCACCCTCTAGAGGGCCCATCTCTATACCGGAAGAATACAAGGTTCCTGTAATCACGGCTGCACAGGTAAAAAACACACTCTCCAAAGCCAAGAACACAGCATCCGTGGGACCTGACAATACCCCAGGCTGTGCTCTACATGAACTACAGAATGAACTGGCACCCTACCTAAGTACCATGTTCAGTCATAGCCTCACCTCAGGCTTTGTGCCCACTGAATGGCTCACTGTGACGGTTATCCCACTCTACAAAGGGGGAGCCACGACAGACCCCGGGAACTACCACCCCATTAGCCTGATGAGCCTGGTCTGCAAGGCCATGGAACGTATCATCATGGAACTCATAAACAAAGACACTGGTAATCTCCAAACTCTGGACCCTACCCAGTTCGGATTTGTAAAAGGCAGATCATGTCTCCAAAACCTGATTGACTTCTTTGAAGCAGTCACCAAAGCCATAGATGAGGGTAAGGTGGTTCACACAGGTTATCTAGATCTCGCCAAGGCTTTTGACACCATCCCCCACTCTGGAATTATAGATAAGCTCACTAAACTAGGTATAAATCCCCATGTCAAGTAGACAAAAATTGCCAGCACCAAATTCAGTGTAAAGCATCAAAAAACATCCAAAAGGCTGATATGTAAAGTATATAAACTTTTATTAAATATAATATACACCCAGTCCGGTTTCAGCCAACAGGCTTTCCTCAGTGGGAATAAAAGAGTCTCTTACACTGAATTTGGTGCTGGCAATTTTTGTCTACTTGAACTGTTTTCTGCCTTGCATCTGGGTCTTACTTGCAGAGAATCACTTCTTGGCCTCTATAAATCACTATGTCACAAGATGGGTTGCCAACTGGCTCATGGACAGAACCCACACTGTGAAAGTAGCAGACTCTAAATCCAACTTCAGACCAGTGACAAGTGGAGTACCATAGAGTTCAGTCCTGGGTCCTCTTCTGTTTGGTATCTACTTCTCTGAAGTACAGGCTAACACAGAAGGTCTTTGGCTAACAAAGTTTGCAGATGACTGCAAACTGGGAGCCATAATCAAAACTCCTAACGATGTGGACATACTACAAAAGGGCCTCACTGAGACAGATGCCTGGTGTCAAAGCCATGGCCTGAAGCTCAATGCCAAAAAGTGTATTGTCATCCCTTTTGGTAAAAACTTTGTACCCATGAACTACCACATAGCTGGTAGTCTACTTAACACCGAAAATGTGATGAGACCTTGGGACACAGGTGGACAGTAGTCTCTCCTTTGATAATCACATCACCACAGTGGTCAGGAAATCCTTCTACGTGGCTCACCTCATCACAAAAGGTTTCTCATCCAGAAAAAAAGAGGTCATTGTTCCCCTCTACTCATCACAAATTAGACCCATTATAGAGTACAACGCTCCTTTTGGTATGTACCTCACAAGACATCTACAACAACTGGAAAGGCTGCAGAAATACCTTACAAAGAGGATTACTGGCCTCAAACAGAACCCTACGCAGACCGTCTCAAAAACTCCAGCTTTACTCCTTTGCATATTGCCTACTCAGAGGCGATCTCTGCCTAACATACAAAGCTATGTCAAACCCAGAGCTGTTGGACATGCTCCACTTAAAGAAATCCCAATCCCTCTGAGCTACACGCTCTAGGGACCTAAACCTTATCACCGCAATAAACAGAACATGCTGGAGGGATATATTCCTGTCCCAGAGACTTCCCATAGTCTGGAGCAGACTACCTAGCTATGTCAAACAGAGAACCTCATTAGCACTCTTCAAGAAAAATCTTGATGATTGGATGGGAGATAGGAAATTCACTCCTGGGATCACTTCTGTGGCTCTGCTCGACAGGGGCACAGGAAAATTATTTTCTTGGGTGGCGAAAGCCAGGATATATTTTTGGCTAGGCTTATATAGGCCCTAGGGCCAATAGCCTAGTACCTTCCTATGAACCAATGAATGAAACTTCACATGCCCAACAAACCACAATCCCAACAATCAACAAAACAAAACAAATACCTTTTCTGAAAAACACACACACAACACAAACACACCAAAAACTTTACAAACCTACACTAAACCTTACATACACAACTATCTATGCACTAACCTTAACCCAAACCCTAACCCTAAGGTCTGTCACTATCGCACACTCACCTAACCCGTGCCCTAACCCTAACTCACTTAACCTGCCCCTAACCCTAAAGTCTGTCACTATCGCACACTTACCTTACCCGCACCCTAACCATAATTCACTTAACCCGCCCCTAACCCTAAAGTCTGTCACTATCGCACACTTATTTTAACATGTCGGTGTTCTCAGCGTTGGGCTTTTCAACTGTCGGTCATCTCCGTTGTCGGTGTTCTCATAGTTGGCGTTTTCATCTTTCAACGTTACCAGGTAGACCCCAAAATATACATATTAGGAAATCTCAGACAGACTGATTGGACTAGCAGTATATCACAAAGGGTTTTATCTATTAGCTGCTAATAAACTTTATTCTGTAACACTGAATCTGATTTCATTAGTATCTGCTTACATTCTATGGATTACTTCTACTTCTGCATGTGGATCTGAATATTACAGAAAATGAGTGAGGATATTACCTGAAGGTGCTTGTAATAGGCACATGGTGTTCCTGACAGGCATTTGGAATGTGCGTAACTGGGATACTGATGGCTGTCATAACCTTGTTTTTCAGTTGAACTGGGCAGCCATACTCAGTTTGTAAATCCACGTCATGCAGAGCCTTTGTACATACATCCAGTAATAGTCCTGTTTGCTGCTTAAGGAGAGTAAGTATATTATTCCCAGGCACAGTACTGACATTGTCGGGGGGGGGGGGTGGGCTGTCATTCTCATCTGAGGGCTAGAGGCTGGGCTGTGCAGTGAATGCTGTCATCCAGCATATGATTCACTTCAGTAGGCCTTCTTCTTGGAGTGACAATGGTACTGTTATCGCATATTTTTTCAGCTTGGTTCATTGTCAGCTACATCTTGGAATCAGCTCCCTACTGCAGTGTTGTCACTCATGATATCAAGTGCAGAAGACTGAAAAAAAAGGATCAAAAATGCAGCAAAAGTGTGAATCTTGAACTTCTCTTGTCTCCTTTATTTTTTGTTGGGGGGGGCTGCAAACCCCCCACCCCCCACCCCATAAACTTATATATAATAACTTCAACATTACCATACAACAGACAAAAGGGCATATTCTGAGAAATGGAAATTTTGGACTTGGTATATATGTCCATTTTTTTTAGCCGTTCAGTCTCTGTGTTTTGGGACTCACTCTAGCTTGTCCCGACATTTCAAATGGTTACCCTTGGAATCACACATTATCCCATACTCATGAGATAAAACTGCTCCACACTCATTTTCACGTCAGCACTAATGTGCACTACTCTGCACTTTACTCATGCAGAGCAGAGTTTGGTGGCTGTTTGTCCACAGTTTGTGAATCATATAGACACCAAGCCAGAAATTATCTGTGGGCTGGTGTGGACCATGTTTATGAATCCTGCCCTTAGACTATATAAATGGGTTTCTTGCTTGAGAGTAATTTAGCAATGGCAACCAAAGCATATAATCCAATTTAGACATATTGTTTTATGACAACAATGTCTATTTGAAACAAATTAAGTGGTTGGTGTAAAACTGCAGGTTTCAGAATACTATGATTTTTATAGTGAATAGAACTGAATGTTTGTATTACATTAACATGTTGTACTTCACAGATGGTACCTACTACCTCCACCAAAGAGGAATCTGGGTCACCAGAGTGTGGACAATGATGCTACACTTCACCATAAGTTCTGATTTTGATAAAATACTACTGGGCTAGAATAAAAGAGTCACTAGATTAGCAGGGATTATTTAAAAACAGTTACATGATTAGATGAAGTTATACGTTACAGTGTACATTGCACCAGAGGGTAATGTTGGTATAAACAGGATGGGCTCATATTTAGTGAATGTTATAAAATGCCAAGTTTTATGTTTTAATTATAATAACCTTAACAAGTGGGACAGCGGTAGTGTTGCCCCCTCACAGCACTCCCTGTCCTCTTGTTTTTTTCCCTCCCATGTTCAAAATACATGCTGCATGTGAATTGCCTATAGGTATATGTGTGCATCCTGTGACAGGTTGGTGTCCTGTTTAGGATGATCATCTATGTCTTGTGTCTGCTGAGTGACAGATAAGGCTCTCTTCTGTATAAGGCTGCACTGTGCTAAGTAGGTATTTGCAGAATGAAGGGATGAGTGAATAAGCATAACTACATAGGAGATAGTAGTTCTTTAGGCAGACAGGATTAGTAATATGATGGGGTTGTACATAATATGTCTTATTGTAGTGAAGTGGTGTCTCATTTAGTCATGTTTCTTGTTTCCATTACCAATAATCTCATAAGGAGAATGCACGGTGACAGCGTTCTGCTTACCTAATGTGCTGATTAGTATATGAAGCGTTCTGATCTTAACAGTGCATACAAGTGTATCTGTGTGTATATACATCCTCACAAGTGCACAAACACACACACACACACACACACACACACACACACACACACACACACACACACACACACACACACACACACACAGAGTACAATAACTGGAATATGATTAATTATATTACAGATGTTTGAGTGACATGACATATTCGCAGACTGTCTTTAGAGTCAGTGCCTTATTTTTACTTATACATCCACTTTGCATATCCTTTTGCATTTCAGTTCTTTTTTTGCAGTGCACCTCTGGTTACCTTGTGGACCTTATTTTTAAGTGTTTCTCTTTCCTGGACTGTACAGCTTTATCACAAGCATTTATTTACAAAAAGCCTGTATATTTTTTTCTGGAGACCTACTGCAATCATATTAAAGTTAATGAATACTTTTTGTAACTTCTTATCACAGACCATGCTGTGCCATTACTTGTCTGCCTTAAGTACATTCCTTCTGTATTGATTTGGATTAGGACACAGAGGTTATGAACAGAGAAGTGCAGCAATATAAAGAACAGAAATGCGCTGTTCTGCAGTACAGGCATTGCATGTTAAGGTGTCAGATGTGGGGTTTGCTGAGTCAACCTTTAGAATGAAGTACGGAGGTTTAGCTGAAGTAGGAAGGTGGAAGGTGTGCTGACAAGAAAACAAACTGCACATAAAGTATGCAATGCAGTGATGCCAAGGAACTGCAAAGATACAAAGCAAGAGCCCATGCAGGTGATAAAGTGTGGGACAAAACTCATGCACGTATTACACTGAATGCATGAAAAAGTCATATTTGAATGCTTGTTGCAGCATGTTTTGTCATCGCATGCCCTCTACTTAGGACTGATGTTGTTAGATCTGTGACTTTAGTACATATATAAAGGGCAAGATAAAGAGGAACATGAGAAAAGGCATGGCTAAATAAATATAAACATCTAGATACAAGGTAGGAAGGCCACCAGGAATATACCTTGAGTGTTTGCATGTCTGCAGAGAGTAGCACAGGTAACCATGCTGTTGACACTAATGCAAGTGCACGAGGATTAAGTCCTATTCCATATGTCACATATACTATATCATATATATATATACTATATCATATATATATATACTATATCATATATATATACTATATCATATATATATACTATATCATATATATATATACTATATCATATATATATACTATATCATATATATATATATACTATATCATATATATATATATACTATATCATATATATATACTATATCATATATATATACTATATCATATATATATACTATATCATATATATATATATACTATATCATATATATATACTATATCATATATATATACTATATCATATATATATATACTATATCATATATATAGCAGTGTCAGTCATACTAATTCTGGTGGTGTGTATACAGCTGTGTTTGTCCTCCACAACAATGTCAGTAACACCTGACACGAGTACATTCAGGCATCCAACCCTACTGACATGGTCATCTGTAACTGACAGATGCTACAGCAAAGTGAGTTTGTAGCTTTAGAATAATATAATATAACCTGAGACAGCGATACACCTAATAGAAAATATGACATTTGGAATTTGTCTCATAATATTTCCCTTTTCCAAATCTTGTGTAAGTTAGGTGGATATGTGCATTGAACATCAGTGGGTGGTTATGTGCTGAGATCAGAACAGACATGTGAGTTTTCACCCAGAATGAGAAGTACTATAGATGTATGTTTTCCATAGCACCTTAGTCGTCACATTACTTAATAAAGTGGCTTAGAGACATTCCATTTGTACAAGTATAATTAATTATGATGACATCAACTGGCACCCAACATGACTTGCCACTCTTTTATTTGATTTTATAGAGGTGAAACCATTCTGCAGCCTTCACTACTAATATACTCACTGTTCTTGTGTTGCATGCTTTGCCACTCTCTCTCTCTCTCTGTCTCTGTCTCTCTCTCTCTGTCACCTGTACAAATAATGGTGGATAACAACTTGACATTGTTTTGTTTGTGATAGCTGGTGTACAATGTGAACAGACCATGTATTGCATGGCATAGCTTGCATTGGTTGTAGCACTGAAACTATTGTACTGTACATATGTTGTGCTGCATGGCTTTTACCTATATATATCGTCATGCTCTATAGGTCTGTACCAGGATTTGCTGCTTTTCCTTTGCTAACCTACACTTGGTTTTGTGTCTGAAGAAGGGAGGGAGCTAGTCCATCTTTTCCCTTTAACACTGATAAGATCTCATCCCTGGCTGAAGGTTATTTCACCAGTGGCTGGGCTGGATCTGGTTTTCTATGCCTGGCCTGGGCAGTCTGGTACCTGACAGTCACGTTGTGTAATTGTCACAGAAAAAAGATCTTGCTAACCTTGTCAGGTGTGCACTATGTTTGCATCTGTACTGTGTCTTGTAAAGAGAAATACACTTGCTGTTGTTATTACAGTGTAGTCTGGTTATGGGTGACAGAAAGATGTTTTGATAATGGATGTTGTTTCACTGCTGACATCAGCCATGTTTTAGGGGGGAGTATCCTGCATCTTGTACAAAACATGATTTTTTTCTGAGAGGGGATGCTAAATATTAGTTACATGTAGAATCTGCAACAGATATTAGGCACTAGATGTGCCTATGGAAAATCATTATGCTGAAGGTGGTGGTGGAGCTCATGCAATGGCACTAAATATACAGAACCAACTGATATTGCCAACAGCCTGGCAGATAGGTTCAGTGCTAACTTTACCCCCTCCCCCCTCTCACCCCATAAAGGGCCCATCTCTATACTGGAAGAATGCAAAGTTCCTGTAATTATGGCTGCACAGGTAAAAACCACAATCTCCAAAGCCAAGAACACAGCATCCATGGGACCTGACAACATCCCAGGCTGCGTTCTACATGAACTACAGAATGAACTGGCACTCAACCTAAGTACCATGTTCAATCATAGCCTCACCTCATGCTTTTTGCCCACTGAATGGTGCACAGTGACTGTTATCCCACTCCACAAAGGGGGAGCCACCATGGGCCACAGGAACTACCACCCCATTAGACTGATGAGCCTGGTCTGCAAGGCTATGGAACGTATCATCATAGAACTTACAAACAATGACACTGGTAATCTCCAAACTCTGGACCCCATCCAGTTCGGGTTTTTGAAAGGCAGATCATGTCTCATAAACCCGATAGACTTCTTTGAAGAGGTCACCAAAGCCGTAGATGAGGGTAAGGTGGTTCACACTGCCTAGCTAGATCTTGCCAAGGCTTTTGACACCATCCCCCATTCTGGAATTATCGATAAACTCACTAAACTAGGTATAAATCTCTATGTCACAAGATGGGTTGCCAACTGTCTCACTGACAGAACCCACACTGTGAAAGTAGCAGACTCCAAATCTGACTTCAGACCAGTGACAAGTGGAGTACCACAGGGTTCAGTCCTGGGTCTTCTCCTGTTTGGCATCTACTTCTCAGAAGTACAGGCTAACACATAAGGTCCTTGGCTAATGAAGTTCACAGATGACTGCAAACTAGGAGCCATAATCGAAACTCCTAACGATGTGGACATCCTGCAAAAGGGCCTCACTGAGACAGATGCCTGGTGTCAAAGCCATGGCCCCAAGCTCAATGCCAAAAAGTGCATTGTCATCTCTTTTGGTAAAAACTCTGCACCCATGAACTATCACATAGGTGGTAGTCTACTTAACACTGAAAGTGTGATAAGAGACCTTGGGACACAGGTGGACAGTAGTCTCTCCTTTGATAATCACATCACCACAGTTGTCAGGAAATCCTTCTACATGGCACACCTCATCACAAAAGGTTTCTCATCCAGGAAAAAAGAGGTAATTGTTCCCCTCTACTCATCACTCATTAGACCCATTATAGAGTACAATGTTCCTTTTGGTATGTACCTCACAAGACATCTACAACAACTAGAAAGGCCACAGAAATACCTCACAAAGAGGATTACTGGCCTCAAACAGAAGCCCTACGCAGACTGTCTCAAAAAACTCCAGCTTTACTCCGTCGCATATCACCTATTCAGTGGCAATCTCTGCCTAACATACAAAGCTATGTCAAACCCAGAGCTGTTGGACATACTCCACTTAAAGAAATCCCAATCCCCCCGAGCTACACGCTCTAGGGACCTAAACCTTGTCACCACAATAAGCATAACATGCTGGAGGGATAGATTCCTGTCCCAGAGACTTCCCATACTCTGGAACAAACTATCTATCTATATCAAACAAAGCTCCTCATTAGCACTCTTCAAGAAAAATCTTGATGATTGGATGGGGGATAGGAAGTTCTCCCCGGGGATCACTTCTGGGGCTCTACTCGACAGGGGCACAGGAAAATTATTTTCTTCGGTGGCAAAAGCCAGGGTACATTTTTGGCTAGGCTTATATAGGCCCTAGGGCCAATAGCCTAGTACCTACCTATGAACCTATACATATGGTGTCTGCTGTTCTCATGCAGACTACCAACATACCAGCAAACACATTAATTATGAGGCAATATTCACTACAGACCATTTGGCATCTCCAAGAATGATAGCACTTCCTGTTGATATAAATATTTCTCAGTGGATGAATTGCTGTCTTAAATCAACACATGTGCAATAAGTAGAAACCAGGACTGAGGAAAAGAGGGGTGATTGAAGTCTTAAAATCTCAAGTAACCAATATGATTTTACACATGCTCAATCAACACATATGTTGATAACTAGAAGACCACCATTGGATCCCCTGGTAGGCAATAGAAATTACCTGTGTCCAGAATGGTTAAAGCAACACATACCTTAATGTTCAAGGGTGCAGGTGAGCCAAGCTTTATTTGAGGTGCCATATGTGGCCAGCACATACTGCAGATGGTCCTCAGCAACACAAAGTTCACTCACTAATGGATAACCAGTTGGTCAGCTTTACAATGCTATGCAAGTCAATGATGGCATTGCAGGCATTGATACACAGAGCTCATGTTGGTGATATAGGTCTGCACTATCTGAAGTATGTGAAATTGATTCAAGTGGCCCAGTCTGTCTATGACACCTAGCATTGCTGCAGTGCATGCTGATATTTTTTCATGTTTTATAACATTTGACTTTCTCCTTTCACCTAGGCAGTGCCCATCCAGATCCTTTCTGACCAGCAACTTTTACATTTAGTGGTTCATATACATACATTATCATCCTATATAAATGTGCTGCATATTGCACAAAATCTTTGTGACTTAGCTTTGGTTTTGACTCACCAACATCTTGAGCATGTCTGTGAGCCATACAAATGATTAATCTTACATATTACAAGAAGTGTGCCTGAATCCTGCCCAACTAAGTAACCATTGTACTTTCATTTGTGCTTAATTTGCCATGATTTAACAATATTTGTATAGAGAGCACTAGATAATAGAAAAAACAACAGATCTGGTTATATTTATTTTAGTCACCATGTCTATAGTCAGTTGCAGATAAACACACAGCCACTCTATAACAACTCCAAAGTTAAACAATGTTAAGTCCTAGACAACCTATATGGTTTTGCAAAGTAATCTGTGGGCTGACTTGGTTTTCAGCTGATATTCTTCTGGTTAAACTATATTATTTATTTTACTTGCTTCATTTTCGGGAACTGTATTTAGAAAATAATAAATGCCTTTTTTAGGCAAGGTTCAAATGACAAATTCGCCACCGTAACAGGTACAAGCAAGCAAAATCTGAGGGTAATGCTACTCATTGCTAGAAGTCTAAACCTCAAAATGCACTCACTCGAGGCACTCCTTAAAATGGAGAACATTGACATCTGTGCAGTGACAGAGACCTGGTTCAAAGCTCCAGAGAGCACCCCTGCATTACCAGGTTATAATTCATACCACACCTTTTGGCCACCAAACCCGGACCGAAACACTAAAGGTGGAGCGTGTCCATATTCATTAAGGATATCCACACCTCCAAGCTAGTCGCTCAGCATAATGTATCCGAGATTATCCAAGTTCAACTAACTCTGGGCAAAACCACAATCCAGATTGTAGCTTGCTACAGACCCCCCGCCATGCCCCAGGATTCCCACTCCTCTTTTCTTGATACACTGGAAAATATTAAGGTACAACCCAACACTCTAATAATGGGTGATTTCAACTACACTACCATTAACTGAGAAAACTACTCATGTACCAACTCTTTTGCTCAACGTTTTCTGGAAATCGTCAGTTCCAACACTTTGGATCAACTTATCCATACCCCCACCAGAGACAGCAATATCCTAGACCTAGTCATCACCAACATGGGTGACTGGTGTTCCACACCAGAGGTCAGCTCCTTGTTGGTCAGATCCGACCACAAGCTAATCACCCTAGACATCCACTTCCCGCTCCCACCCCCCATTAGGAAAACAACTGTAAAAAAAATCTCCAAAGCCAACTTCATGCTTCTTAAGACAGAAGTGGCAAACTTCATGACACCCATGCAGATGGACAATAGAGGTGCAACTGCTGAATCCTACACAAATGCAGTTTATAAGCACTTACATGACTGCATGGATCGTGCTATCCCTAACAGAACCAAGATGCTATCCTCCAAAGAAAGGAAGCCAATCTGGTGGTCTTCTGCCATAAACAAACTCTACAACAGAAGAAAGAAACTGTTGCAAAAAAGAGTAAAATCCCACGATTGGAGGAACTCCCTGGTCAGCCTCAGTAAGAAGCTGAGATCCCTCATAAAATCCTCCAAAGCTAGTTATGAAAACAAAATTGCCACTGATTCTAAAGACAACCACAAAGCATTCTATAGCTATGTCAAAAATCTCAATGGCAACACTCAGACCTGCTATGAGTTACAGCACAATGACACTAAATATACAGAACCAACTGATATTGCCAACATCCTGGCAGATAGGTTCAGTGCTAACTTTACCCCCCTCTCACCCCCTAAAGGGCCCATCTTTATACCGGAAGAATGCAAAGTTCCTGTAATCATGTCTGCACCGGTAAAAACTTCACTCTCCAAAGCCAAGAACACAGCATCCATGGGACCTGACAACATCCCAGGCTGCCTTCTACATGAACTACAGAATGAACTGGCACCCCACCTAAGTACCATTTTCAATCATAGCCTCACCTCAGGCTTTGTGCCCATTGAATGGTGCACCGCGACAGTTATCCCACTCCACAAAGGGGGGGCTACAACAGACCCCGGGAACTACCGCCCCATTAGCCCATGGAACGTATCATCATGGAACTCATAAACAAAGACATTGGAGATCACCAAGCCCTGGACTCCACTCAGTTTGGGTTTCTAAAAGGCAGATCATGTCTCCTAAACCTGATAGACTTCTTTGAAGTAGTCACCAAAGCCATAGATGAGGGTAAGGTGGTTCACACAGCCTATCTAGATCTCGCCAAGGTGTTCTACACCATCCCCCACTCTGGAATTATAGATAAACTCACTAAACTAGGTATAAATCCCTATGTCACAAGATGGGTTGCAACTGGCTTACTGAAAGAACCCACACTGTGAAAGTAGCAGACTCCAAATCAGACGTCAGACCAGTGACAAGTGGAGTACCACAGGGTTCAGTCCTGGGTCCTCTCCTGTTTGGTATCTACTTCTCTGAAGTACAGGCTAACACAGAAGGTCTTTGGCTAACTAAATTCGCAGATGACTGCAAACTGGGAGCCATAATTGAAACTCCTAATGATGTGGACATCCTACAAAAGGGCCTCACTGAGACAGATGCCTGGTGTCAATGACATGGTCTCAAGCTCAATGCCAAAAAGTGCATTGTCATCCCCTTTGGTAAAAATTCTGTACCCATGAACTACCACATAGGTGGTAGTCTACTTAACACCAAAAGTGTGATAAGAGACCTTGGGACACAGGTGGACAGTAGTCTCTCCTTTGATAATCACATTGCCAAAGTGGTCAGGAAATCCTTGGCACACCTCATCACAGAAGGTTTCTCATCCAGAAAAAAAGAGGTCATTGTTCCCCTCTACTTGTCACTCATTAGACCCATTATAGAGTACAATGCCCCTTTTGGTATGTACCTCACAAAACATCTACAACAACTGGAAAGGCCGCAAAAATACCTTACAAAGAGGATTATTGGCCTCAAACAGATGCCTTACGCAGACCGTCTCAAAAAACTCCAGTTTTACTCCGTCGCATATCGCCTACTCAGAGGCGATCTCTGCCTAACATACAAAGCTATGTCAAACCCAGAGCTGTTGGACATGCTCCACTTAAAGAAATCCCAATCCCTCCGAGCTACATGCTCTAGGAACCTAAACCTTGTCACCACAATAAACAGAACATGCTGGAGGGATAGATTCCTGTCCCAGAGACTTCCCATACTCTGGAACAGACTACCTATCTATATCAAACAAAGCTCCTCATTAGCACTCTTCAAGAAAACTCTTGATGATTGGATGGGAAATAGGAAATTCACCCCGGGGATCACTTCTGTGGTTCTGCTTGACAGGGGCACAGGAAAATAATTTTCTTGGGTGGCGAAAGCCAGGGTACATTTTTGGCTGGGCTTGTATAGGCCCTAGGGCCAATAGCCTAGTACCTACCTATGAACCTAATTGTACATCTTACAAATGGAAACAATTAAAAGTTCAGCACATGTTCTTTGAAATAATAGGGGATAATAAATAAACAGTTGCATTCACAGATGTTCAGCAAATGTATTCAGTACCATTCCGTTTTATTTTCTGCATAATAAAACAATTAATCAATGACTAATTAGTTAATTAATTAACTATGTTCCTATTTCAGGCATAGCCTAGGTATGCATAGCCGTGACAAGATATTTCAGTTACAGTATTACCGAAGTGATGACCACATCCAAGGTTTCATTTTTAGAGTCCCCATATAATACATATAACACAGTTTACTAGACATGCACACATGCGTGCAGTGACAATAAACCACAGTGGGATACAGACACTATATAATAGAGTGGTAGACATACCTAAGAAAATACAGCATGCAAAAGAGTGTGCATGTTGTTAATATGTGTATATACAAAGATTAATTAAAAAAGAAAGGCCCTGTCTCTATGTTGGAAAGAGATATGACAGCAGCCAATGATTCAAGGTGAGGACGGAGCTGGGTATGTGGTGGGTTATTGGTGAGGATGTCTGCTGATGTTAGGTGCCTTCTTGAAGCACTGACATTTTTCATTCTCATGGAAGAGCTTTAAGAGCTGAGCTTAAAACACCATACAGACTGTTTTGGATCTTAGTAGAGTTAGTAGGGAGTCACAGGGATTTGGGCCTATAAAAATAATGTATTGTTGGCTGGTTAGAATCAGTATGTTAAATGACTTTTGTAATACAGTAGTGCTGGTAGCATGAGATCTTAGGTCACAGAAGAAGGTCTGGGAAATAACTTACTGGCTAATGAGGGACATAAGTCTAAGTAATACAGTTTAAATGTGAAATACCCAAGTAAGACTATGATGATGTGAGGTAGTGCCAGGTATACCAAAGGAGTAGGGTATGGATATCTAAGATACGCCAGTATAGCTAGCTGGAGTTTTGCAAAGAATTTTATGTCATTTGTATATCAAACTGAATTGAACAGATGCTTTTGTTAAAAATGTATTTGTATAGCTGCTGGTGCTAAACATGTACCAATAGTGATTTCTGATGGACAGAAAAGAAATATGCCTGTATGTCAGACTGTATTGTAACTGTCAAAATTAATATATTATAAAAGAGAATTCTGGAAGAGAAAAGGATAATCCTGGTTCAACTAACTTTGAAAAATAGTTGTTGTTGTTGTTGTTTGTCTTTTCGGCTTTTCCCAGTTAGGGGTCACCACAGAGGAACTCCAGTCCGCTAATGATTGGCAGTAGATTATTATGGTGCTGAGTTGCCAGCCTGATGCACAACCTTCAATGAAGGCACACCTATTCACGCATGTCTTTCGAACGCCACTCAACCACGGGGAGGACATGCAGACTCCACACAGAAGGCACTCCAGCCAGGAATCGAACAGGAGAACCTTTTGCTGTGAGGCAACAACCCTACCGCTGCACCACTGCGGCTAACTTTGAAAAATAGTCTGAAATTAAATTACCTGGTTTAGGCCATAGAGATTGTATCTTACAGTTCTGACTGCAGCCAGAGATGAAATGTCTGTGAGAAGCCTGGCTTAGTAGCTATGTAGGGAGAACAGGACTGTTAAAATTGTTTTACAGCTTCCAGATGCTGTAACACATCTTATAAAAGCTATATGTGTATGTGTGTACTATGACGCATATGTGCTAGATTCTAGTTTAGTTTCTAGTAAAGGGGGTAGTGTGTGAACTGGAGTCAGATGAGCAGATGTGATGTCATTCTATAGCCAGCACTAAAATGATATTTAGATATTAGTGAGAGATGTCACTTAGCTCTCAGCAGTCTTTTTGTGAAACCTGACAAAGAAGGACCACTCACCAACTTCATCTTGTCTTGCTTTAATTAAGTGAACTATGGGACATTAATTGTTTAGATCAGTCAGAAAAATTGATCGAGATTAGTTAAGTATTGTTTTTCTGTATCTGTGTGCATTTTTCCATCAGTGTTATTTTTAATATTTCTTGTGTCTGGGAAACTCTGGTGTTTATTGCAAACAGATATTTAGTATTTTCTTGTTCTTTTCTTCTTCTTTTGGTCTTCCCAGTTAAGAGTCACCACAGCAGATCACCTGTCTGCTCATGATTGGCAGTAGAGTTTTACAGTGTCGAGTTGCCAGCCCAGCACCCAGCCCACCATTGAAGGCACACACACACGCATGCATTCATGCCTAGGGACAATTTAGAGTGTCCAATCCACCTATAGCATGTCTTTGGGATGTGGGAGGAAACCAGAGCAACTGAAGGAAACCCATGTGACCACAGGGAGGACATGCAGACTCCACACAGAAGGCACCCCAGCCGAAGATTGAACCGGAGAACCTATTTTCATGTTCTTTTATTGTTTATTATTAAATATATTTAAACCTTTCATTGTGACTGGTCTTTTAGAGAATATTTTTAACCTTTGAGAGTATTTATATTTATATGTTGACACTGTGGCCGCTCCTGAAAGCCTTGACGTTTGGTCAACATTACTACTGGTATTAGTATTAATTTCACTCAGTATAATTGGGTACCGTGGCAACAGCATTAAAGTAGCTGGCTCTGTGGGTGTTATGGTCACAGTATATCTAACTTATAGCCTGTACAAAGGAGGTAGAGCTAGTAAAGCTGTGGTAGCTTTTCCCAGGTGTGTGTGTGTGTGTGTGTGTGTGTGTGTGTGTGTGTGTGTGTGTAAAGCAAAGCTCAGAGTGCGTGTGTGTCAGCTACTTTGAACAGGGACACTGAGAGTACTGATTTCACAGAGAGCATGATGGAGGACTTGGGTTAGAACACCCGGCTAAAGACGTAAATCTATAACTATGTCAGTGGGGAGTCTTATTTGAGGCCTGGACAGAGGTTGGGAAATCCAGTCCCAGGAATGGAGTGTGCTTCCTGTGTGCTCTTAAGGGCAATTGTGCTTGGTGCAGACAGCTGCATCTGGAAATACTGTGTGTATCTATTTTTGTTCCAGGTGAACATCCCACACCAGTGTCAGTAGTGAGGATTAAGGCTTCTTGATTACTGGCCCAGAGGAAGGACATCACAATTTATTTATTTATTTATTTATTTATTTTACATTTGTTTACCGGGCTAGTCCAACTGGATACATATCCATTTTCAGCAGAGGCCCGGGGAGAAAAGCTCCACAATAAGCATACAACACATTGATTTACATACAGAAATACATTTTTGGTAGAAAAAAATATTCAGAGAGACAAATTAGACATACAAATAAATTAACTAACTCGAGGAAATGCAATTAACAGAAATATGGATTATTAAAGACAATGTACAGGAGGAGATAGAAAATGTAGGATCTAGAGATATATGAGAAGAGAGAGACCATTAGGGAATGGCATGAGGGAAAACGGGGAACTAAAGAATTAGTCTGGTTTAGTACAAGGACATAGCCAATGAGCATTAAAGAATAGTTTGAGATTAGTTTTGAATTGGCTGAGAGAGGTAGCTAGTCTTAGGTTATTTGGAAGGGAATTCCATAGTTTTCCAATGGAATTGGCAAAAAGAGCATCACCACCCGAATTGTTAGATTTCGTTGTTTGTACCAGGACACTATTTGAAGAACGAAGGCTATTTAGATTAGAATAGTGGGTCAAAAGTTTGTACAGTGAGGGGGTTTTATCTGGTTCCTTGATAATTTTAAATGCTTCACTAAGTTGGTTAAGCTTGAGAAGATTGGGGAGTTCTAACCAGCCAAGTTTTCTTAGATTGAGGCAGTGGTGAGTACGGTAAGGCTCTCCTGTTACAAATTTGGCAATATGGTTATAAGCTACAGAGAGTTTGTTAAGCTCAGTTTTTTTGAGGAAGGAAAGGAGAGGTGTATAATAGGGTGGAGAGAAGGTGAGTGCGTGCAATGGTTAGTTTGGTATTGGGAGTAAGAAAGTTCTTAATTCTATACATGGAACAAAGTTTCTTGTTAACTGTCTTTATAGTTTGACTGATGTGAATATCAAATTTGAGCTTGTGGTCAATAGTGACACCTAGTAGTTTGGTATTGGTGACAGGCTCAATGATGGTCCTGTTTGTGGACTGAACGTGGAAGGCCATATTATTAGAGAGTGGAGGGTGTTGCCCTAAAGAAGTGGCTAAGGTGGGGAGAATTAGTAGTAGCTTAGTTTTTATTGGGTTTAGGATAAGTTTCCGTTCGGTGAACCATTTTTCCACTGCAGCAAAGCAGTGTTGGGTGACTTTCTGGAGGTTATGAAGAGAGAGATCAGAGCAGATCAGTGTAGAGTCATCTGCGTATTGAATGCAGGTGGCTTTAGGGATGACTGAATGGAGATCGTTTATGAATACGGAGAAAAGAAGGGGACCAAGTATAGAGCCTTGGGGAACTCCTATTGTGTTAGGTAGCAAGTGAGATAGCTTGCTTTGCCACTGAACTGCTTGTTGTCTACCAGAGAGGTAAGCATTAAACCAGTTTAGGGCCAAGTTATCAAGGTGAAGGTTTTCGAGGGTATGGAGTAACAGTTGATGATTGACCATGTCAAAGGCTTTTGACAGATCAAGAAATAGAGCAGAAGTAATTAGTTTGTTGTTGCGGTTGCTGTTGACTGAGTCGATGAAGGAAATGAGGGCAGTGGTTGTACTATGATGGGGGCGAAAACCATGTTGAGTTTTGGACAAAAGATTGTTTAGGGTGAGATAGTGTAGGAGTTGTTTGTGAGCACATCTTTCCATTATTTTTGCTATTGGTGACAGTATTGCTATCGGTCTATAGTTAGAAGTTTCCGTGGAGGAGCCACCCTTATGAAGAGGGATGACGTAAGATATTTTCCAAAGAGAGGGGATTGTGCCCTCTGTTATAGTTCTGTTAATTAAGATTGAGATGGGGTAGGCTATAACATCTGATGCTATTTGTAGGGATTCAGCTGGGAGTCGATTGGCCGATAGGGTGGATGGTTTAAGTTTCTTCAATAGGGTTCTAATATAGGAAGTGGATATTGGTTGAAGGTTAAAGGTGGGTGGAAATTTGCCAATCGCAGTAGTAATAGAGGAGGAAGAAGAAGGTAACTGACTGGCTAGTGACTGGATGGTCTTGGTGAAAAAAGAGTTGAACGTATTAGCTACTTCTACAGGATCTTTACCAATAAGTTTCTCAGGGGTGGGGGTAGAGGATTTCCCAGAATGAAGGAGGTTATTGAAACCTGCCCAGAACTTCTTTGGGTTATTCTGGTGTCTATCCTGGAGGTGACAAAAATAGTTATTTTTATCCCGGGTGATGTCTGATTTAGTAGAGTTTCTGAGCTGCTGAAATTTAGTGCGGTCTAGGGGTGCTTTCGTGGTTCTCCACTTGTCCCATGCTTGGTTTCTAAGCTTAATTTTTAATTTGGTTTCCTTGGTCAGCCAAGGTGCAATCCGGACCTTTGATCTGGTCAGTCGATTAGGGGCATGAGAATCCAGTATATTTAGAAATGTGTCATTGAAGAATGTCACACTCTCATCAAGGGGAAGTGTTTTTAACATGGACCAGTTACAGGATTTGAGTTCAGCCAAGAATTGTCCTGGGAGAAATTTCTTCTTATTTCTAACAAGTCTATATATGGGAGGATTTGTACAGGTCATTTTATGTTTCATGATGAAAGTGACAAGGTGGTCACTGAGGTCATTGGGGAGGGTCCCACTGGTATAATTTAGTGTATCTTTATTGGTAAGAATCCAGCCAATGGTGCTGCCTTTTTGATTAGCATTTCCAATTCTTGTTGGAGATAGTATGTTTTGGGAGAAGCAATGTAGGTTAATGGGCAGAGGATTCTTCTGGTCAGAGAACTGGGACCAGTCAATGTTAAAGTCGCCCAGTATAATGGTTTCTTGAGGGTAGTTCATGGTTAACCAACTTAAGGTTAGCTCCAGGGTTTCTAGGTTTTTCCCTGGTGGGATATAGACTACAATAAGATTGACGCTTTTATGGTTGTTTAGGCATATTTTTAGGGAAATTAGTTCCATATTAGAGACCTTGGGAGGTTGGAAAGGATTCAATATGATATTCAATGGGTTTCTAAACATTACAGCTATTCCCCCGCCCTTTTTATTTATGCGATCTACCCTAAGTATATTATACCCGGGTGGGAGAATCTCTTCATCCTTTGTGGAAAGTTTGAGCCAAGTTTCAGATAGACACATAATGTCTGGGAGATGTGTGGCTAGTATAGCATGTAGATTATGAACCTTGTTATTTATACTTCTTACATTTAGATGGAAGATGAGAAGAGAGCTAGAGGTTCTTAGAGCTAATTTAGGGGTAACATAGTCTAGGTTTGTGGTTGGGCCTGGGTTGGGGTGAATATCTCCATCCTTAGCAATGCATTTTTCAGGTGGTCTATCAGTCTAAGTAGTTTGCATATTATCTTTAGACTAAGTTTTGTAGTGGTGACTTTAGGGTGACATAGTGTTAGATACACAGCTTTAAAGCAAGATGTTGTAGTGGTGTAGTTAGAAGGAGAAAACAGATAAGTGGGAAAATTTGTGTAGTAGCCGGTTTGACCATTGGGGAGGTGAATACCCTGGAGAGTTTGGTTTTCATACCTAGATGAGAAATAAGGGATGAATAAAAGTAGAGCTATAGTTGGGATAATAAAATTCATTGCTTTACCCATTTTCTGAAGGAAAGGATAGCTGAAGGAGTGGGAGGGGTTAGTTAGACCTGCTGAGATATTGGTAGATAGTTGGGATTGAAGGAGGAGATAGTTTAGATTAGAGGGAGGCTATGATTGGTGCAGGGTTAAGTGGGATGGGTTTTTTGCTTGATAAATATAGAGATAGCGGGGGCGGGTGGGATATGGGGGCAGGGTGGGGCGCGGAGCGAGCCCGAGTGAAGCGAGGGCGAAGCAGAGCAGGGATACACCAGTCAGGAGTTTGCAGGGTCTTAAGGCCTGCTGCATGTAAGTACAGAGACTGCAATTTAAACTGAAGTGTATTCCTTCTACCTAAGACCTAGTTGCTGGGGAATAGTTGGCAAGTTAGGTGAAAGCTTTGAACAGCTGCTTGTTTATACTATAGCTTGATTAAACAATGTAAAAGGACTTGGGATATATGAGTATTTGAGGGCTGTGTAGAGAAGGGCTGCCAGGTTAAGTAAAAAATACTGTTTTGTTGCCTGCCTGCAAGACGGTTTCCAGTACAAGTTAAATTGTAACAAGGGTATTTTATTACCCTAATTCCTTGGGGATAGTTATTAGTGGTATTTATTGCAGGACCAGCTTGTGCATTCGCACCGTGGTAGCAGTTCTTCAATGTCACTGCCTGCTGTCTGGGAGCCACGCGGTAATTGTTTGGAGGGGGCTACCCTAATTTCTTGGGGATAGTTATTAGTGGTATTTATTGTAGGACCAGCTTGGGCATTCGCACCGTGGTAGCAGTTCTTCAATGTCACCGCCTGCTGTCTGGGAGCCACGCGGTAATTGTTTGGAGGGGGCTACCTTAAGGCTTGAGCAGGCAAGCAACAGGGGAAGACAACAGTACCTGTACAAAGACAGTGCCTGTACAAAGACAGTGATGATTTCCTTCAGATCCTTACATTTAGGTATGATGGAGTACTGGTGCTCAAATGGAGTAACAGTAATAAATCCACATATTTGTGAGGTTGATAAATGTAAGATGGTGAGATTTTTTTTGAGAATAAGGCTATGAGTAGAAGGCGGTATTGTAGCTGAACTAGGCTCCAGGGAATAGGTAGTAGTAGATTTTTCTGCTCCAAAATAAAAATTTGATAATTTTGGATTTAGTTTGTTCAGAATGAAATTTGAAAGATGGTATCTGATCAAACTAAATACTAAGATTTTCAAAGCTGAGAGTGTGTTTAGTTTCATTCTTTTCATATAGATCTAGTACGAACCATTCTTTTAGAATATGTTTAAGTTATGAGCTAGCCCCAGAGGTAATTGATTTAGCTTTTTTATTTTATTTATCACTAATCCCGACAGTGACATTTTGTAACGTAATCTTCTAGTTGTTTTTTTTAATTGTAATGTGAGAAGCAGCATTCCTCTAAAGGACAATATTACTAGCAGATACGATATTCGTGAATCAGAAATATAGGTTGGAAAAGGATTTATAAATAAAAAAAGTGAGGGGGGAGGGAAAGAATGGCTCCAGGGCAGAACCTTGGGGAATTGTTTTTATGACACCAAGGAATGTGGGAAAGGTGGTGGGTGTGACTTTTATGCAAACCAATCCATTGCATTTGAAGCTGGAGAACCAAGTTTGTAATTTAGAGCCAAATGAAGCATTAATTAGGGCAACTACTAGGATTTTTGATTCATTAGGTCAAACGTCTTCATGATGTCTACAAAGGAGGCACCCAAAATATGCTGTTTATTGATACCTTGTAGAATATCATTGGTTGAAGTCCGTATGGCATGTGATGATAGGAGATACTGCCAGCCATGCCAGGAGAAGTAGGGCAGTGTATGTATATTATCTGCCAGCACAGCTAGCTGCAATTTTGTAAAGAACTATATGTCATTTGTATATCAAACTGATTTGTACAAATGCTTGTGTTGGAAATGTATTTGTAAAGCTGCTGGTTTTAAAATGTATCAACAGTGAGTCCTGCTGGAAAGAAAAGAAATATACATGCATTATGGTAACTGAATTAAATATATATGTTTTAACAGAGGATACTGGAAGAGAAGAGGTTAATCCCAATCCACCTGGCTTTGAGAATACTGGGGCTAGGCCTACAAACATGTTATGTCACAGTTTTGAATGAAGCCAGAGAAGTAATGTCTGTAAGACATATGTATTAGTAGCTCTGTAGGAGGAGTAGAAGTGTTAAAATGGTTTTATGACTTCCAGCAACTACAGCAGATCTGATCAAAACTCTATCAGTGTTTATGGTAACACATAGGTGCTAAATCCTGACAGATTCTAACAACGGGGGTTGCATGGGAATCAGAAGTTAGATGACCATATGTATGTGATGTCATTCTGTACAGAAATAATGTTTTAATATTAGAGGAAACTGAAGTCTCAGGGGCAGTCTGTTCTTGGAACCTAAAAAAGGAGGAAGACCACTCACCCACTTCATCTTGCCTTGCACTAAGGGACCAGGGATTAATACTCTTTAGATTAATCAGGAAAATATAGTGAGAATAGTTAAATATTGTTTTTCTGTAACTGTGTGACTCTTTCCAGCTGTGTTATTTTTAATATTTCCTGTAATTGAAACTGTGGTGTTTACTGTAAACAGATATGTACTATTTTATATCATTTTATTATTTATTATTAAATATATTTAATCTTCTTATTGTGGTTGGTCCTTTTAGAAAAATATTTAAGTTTTGAGAGTATTTGCATATATTTATTTGGTGATAACTCTGACCACTCTTGAAAGACTTGCTGTTTGGTCAACATTACCATTTGTATTAATATTAACTTCACTCAGTATAATTGGATACCCTTTTAAGAGCCTTATAGTAACTGACCAGTGGCAGTGAAACTACCTTATAGTCCAGACAGAAGGTGGTGTAGCTAGTAAACCTGTGCAAGCCTTTCCCGGGGGTGTGTGAAAATTAAATCTCAAAGAGTATGTGTGTCAGCTACTTGGAGCAAGGACACGTAGCACTGGTTTCACATAGAGGGTGCTGGAGGACTTGGCTTGGGCACTTGGCTGAGGACCTAAATCTACATATGTGCCCACATGGAGTCTTATTGAGGACCTGGAGGGAGACAGATACAGACACCCAGAGCCCGAGCTGAATGTGTACCCTGTGTGCTCTTAAGGGAAATTGGGCTTGATGCAGAGAGATCTGCGTCTGGAAATAATGAGGGCATCCATTTGTATTCCAAGTGAACTTCACTCTCCAATATCAGTGGTGAGGATTCAGGCTCGTTGATTACTGGCCCAGAGTGAGGACATCACATGGCAGTCATGGTACTCTTTCTAAAACGGAATATATGTTGGTATTTGCAGTACATATTTTATTTTTGGTTAGGACTTCACAAACCTTGGAATGCATTTTGTTTTCTAGGATTTCTCCTTAAAGTTTAGGAGGATGGAAATGGGTCTTAAATCAGCTATTGTTTTAGTGAGGGTACCTATTATTGTAATTTTTTACATGTTTCCAAATGTTTAGGGTTTCTAATACCATGATAGGAATGTGTCCCATTCCTGAATGCTGGTATAATTAAAGTTCATGAAAATGGTAGTGTTTAATAACTCATTACATTTGAGTGATGCCTCCAGGTGTATCTGCAGTTAACTTCTACTGAAGCCTCTAGGCATCAAATATTGCTTGTTCATATTTGCATCAGTAATTCCAAAGCCATGTTATGCACAAGGTTTTAAAATATTTCATCTTAAAGCTTGCACAATGGCAAACTCAACTGCATTAATATTTGACCTCTGTCTAGTGCAGGTAAATAGATATTAACTGTTGTTTTTATGATATTAATTTATAGATATAATTTTCACATTTTTCTAAATATCTCAATAACCAAGTAACATAGACAGGACTTCTTAGCCTCACATGAAAGCTGTTAGCTATATGAATAAAATGCTGCTGGCAGTAGGTGTGTAACTTCAGTGGATGCTGAGATGCTGTAAATTGTTTACAAAATATTACAAATGTATTGGTTACTATTTTATCTGTGACTTATAAAATTTGGTTCAAGACCTAGAACCTAAAGAATACTGCCACTATAAAAATAGTTTGTCATTTATACTTTAAGGTTATCGTTCCAGAGATATGAACATTTGCTTGAAATGTGAAGACATAATTTGAGTCTGTAAAAAGGCTTAGGCTCTGCCCATTAAAAGTTGCAGTGCAAACTTCCTGAGCTCCATTGGAGTGAAAGGAAAGAGTTAAATATCTGATGTTTGCCAAGGATGTTTTTCTCAGCATCTACAATGTACCCAGAAATGTCTCCTTCTGCAGTTCACATGAAATTACATGCATTAGTAGTATATTTAAGTAGGTTTGAAAATAGTTTTTATTAACGCTGCTGCTTTTATTACTGTTAAATGTATCTGGGTGACTTTATTCTGTATAGCTCTAGTTTATGTTTGCATATCCTTGTATTGTAAGACTTTATGTCTGTTAGTATGCAGGGTACTGTAATCATGAGCTGTAGGTATTTCAATGATTAATGTAACTTTTGTCCTTTTTCTTTGACTACTCTGTTTTTCCTGATTCTACTTTCTTAACTGTTGGTATTGGATGATTCCATATGATCAAAATGTCTTCAATTTCAGTGATTTGTTTGTGGTTCCTTTTCACATGCTTCTTGACTACATGTATGCAGCAGTGTCGATACAATTCCTAATGTAACAGTCTTGCCACATTACTGTGCTTTTCAGTATACAGACCCAGAGTCATGAGTACATTGCAACCAGAAACAAGATATATAACTGTTTCTAACTCGTACTACAGAACCTACTTTTATCTCTGTCTTCCACTTTTTCCTAAAGACTTTGTAAACCTAAGTGTTCATAGTACAGTATTTTAAGCTGCCATTACAGAGCTTTTAACTTTTGGTTTAAAGTTTCCTCTCCTTAGCAAATGATTCATCAATTCTTGATCAACATGCAGTTGCTCCAGGAGCATTTGCCACTATCTATAATGGTGGGCTTTCCAGTTTTCTTTCCTTTCCTTCTGACCAGGTTCTTTATTGACTTTTTTTTTGGTACTTTCTGTTTTTGCTGCAAGAGTGCTCCTCAAGTTACTCCATTTTGCATTTATTGTATCGTTGATGTCTGATTTTTGTCTGCTTTTGGTTTGATTTCCATTCCAACTGCTTTCTGAAATGCTTCTGCTAATCTGCATGAGGATGTCATCTTGGCTTGTTTTTCTCATGGTTTAGGACTTTCACTGTTTGGATCAGATGTTGTAAACAAATATGGATGCAGTCCCATGACTGTAGACCTATGCATATAGTAAGTTTTTAGGAGGACCATCTAACTTCAGACCAAGGGATTACAGTCTTCTCATCTTGCCATGTGTAGGGGGGAACTTAATATTGTTGACTCTATAGTTGGTCAACATTCATTTAAGTGACAAAACTTGGTTGACTAAACAGATGGTTGACGGGTGTGCAAGAATGCAGGCAGGGTAATATGCCCTTTCTGTGGTATTCTGTGACCTTAGAATATGTATATATCATTAACAGGGTCTATATTAGAACACAGAACTTTCAAAATTTCGAGTGTTCTAATATTGACCCGTTTTCAGAGAACACTGAAAATATCAAAGAAACAGAAAACCAAATTTTTTCCTAGGGAAAGAATTTGGTTATCCGTTTCTGTTGCTTCGGTATTTGCAATGCTGTGGTGGAAAGTTATGGGTCGGGTTCAGGTAAGTGTGTGATTGTGTGGACATGAGGGTTAGGGCGGGGTAGATGAGTTAGGGTTAGGGCGCAGGTGAGGTGAATGTGCGATAGTGACGGACCTTAGGATTAGGGTTTGGGCTAAGGTAAGTGGATAGTTAGTGATGTATGTATAGTTTAGTGTAGGGTTAGGTGTAAGAGTTTAGGTGTATTTGTGTGGATTGCTGTTTGTTTGGTGTGCTTGTGTTGTGTGCATGTGTTTTGGAACAGCAATTTTTTTCCTAGGAAAAAATTTGCTGTTCTGTATGTTCGATGTTTTAAATTTTTGATTAATAGGGTTCGATATTAGAACACTCGAAATTTTGAAAGTTCGGTGTTCTAAAATAGACCCCATTAACATGGGGTGTGGGCATAGCCCCCCAACAAATAACATTGTTTGTTGCTTTATTTATTTGTTTCAATTTTGCATGTGCTGAGGCTGCTGCTTTGCACAAGTGTAGTGACATGTCATACCAAAGCTAAAAGTTAAAACAGGAGCAGCACTCTGATTTATAGCTTGAACCTTATTCTTAATTTCAAGTCAGTTTTCAGTATTAACTTTAGTCTTCCAAAATATTCCTTACTAAGCTTTCCTCTCATTTGATCATGTTTTATTGCTAACTCTTCATCTATTCACGCATATTTATACAGTCTCTGTTCAACTTCTTCTATATTATATTCCTCTTTCTCAAGCTATTTTCTCAGTGATTCAGTTTTCCTGCTATAAATGTTACTTTTGCACATTTATCAAATCTGAGTGTCATTCTTATATCAGATGAAAAGTTTTAACTCTTTGTAGTTGTACTTGCAGATACTTATCTGATGAACTGTCCATTTTTAAAGCATCTACAAAAAGCAGGTGAAATGTCATTGTGTAGTGTTGACTTCTGGAAGTTAAACTGAAAATACAGTCTAAACTGTTAAGTAAATAGCTCAATGGGTTAAGGGCAGGGCAAAACAGCTATGGTGATAAAGAATTGCTCAGGAATATCCTCATTTGGATTTCTATCCTTGGGATAATAATTTGCTATGCATGTCTCAGTTGTAAAGTGGTTTGAGGATGTTTCATTGTGGCTGCTATGTAATTTATCCATTTTCAGTATGTTGTGAATATGTTTCTTTAGACAGTTTATTAATTTGTATGATGGGTTGAGTTATGTTTTTATATTGTTTAAAGAACCAAAGTGATAGACATTGTGATGCAGTGGGTTATGAGGTGACAGGATATCTAGCAGTTTGCCAGTTCATGTGCATGACATTTTATTCTGAGGTAGAATTTGAGAAGGTCAAGGAGCTGATAAGAAAAGATGTGTTGTAAAACATTGTGGGGGTGGTGGTTTAAAATTTCCAGAAGGATGTGTTTAGGGGTTGTTTGCCTAGCAGACATGGCAATAGATATGATATAATATTGTGCTATGAATTTTTGGGGCACCTATTGACTGATGTAACTTCTTTCCAGAAAAGGAGAGTGTTGATGAAGTGAGTAGTTTGTTTAAAATGGGATGGTTTACACTTCCATTTCTCCCCTTTTTTTGCAGTATTTTGAAGAAAATTAATCTGGCTGCTGCTAAGGATTGTAGATATCTGCATTCTTTTGAGTTTTCATACCTCATCTCCAAGTTTTAAAGGGGGGGGGGAGGAGTTGACTCTGACAATATTTTCTGCATTCCTTTTTATAAAGGGTGTGATGTCCCTCCTCTGGGCCAGTAATCAAGGAGCCTCAATTCTCACCACTGACACCAGTGAGGGATGTTTACTTGGAGCAAAGATAGATACACACAGTATTTCCAGATGCAGTTATCTGTACCAAGCACAATTTCCCTTAAGAGCACACAGGGAGCACACTCAGTCCTGGGTCTGGGTTTTCCTCTCCAGGCCCCAAATAAGACTCCACCTTTCTCTCTGCAGAAAATGGTGCTCTGTGTCCCTGTTCAAAGTAGCTGACACACACTTTCTGAGATTTGATTTTCACACACACTTGGGAAAGGCTGGTATGGATTTATCAGCTGTGCCCAGACTATAAGGTAGTTCCACTGCCACCAGCCAGCTTCTCTAGGGCTTTTACAAGGATAGGTCTCACAGAAAATATGCACCACAGACAATGATCAGACCACAATATAAACCAATGTAAGTAGCCAAAAATGAGGAACTGACCACCAAAGCTGTGATTTCACCATTTAATAAAAGGTAAGCCTGAGTCTGAAGAAGTGTTTTTATACACGAAAATACTTACCTCTTACAATGATACTCATTTATGCTGAGTGAAATTAATACTAATACCAATGGTAATATTGACCAAACAGCAAGGCTTTCAGGAGTGGCCACAGTGTCACCAAATAAATATAAATACACTCATAGGTTAAATTATTCTGTAAAAGAGCAGCCACAATATAAAGTTTAAATATATTTAATAATGAATAATAAAAGAACTTGAAAATACGAAATATCTATTTACAATAAACACCAGAGTTTCATTCACAGGAAATATTAAAAATAACACAGTTGGATAGAATCACACATATACAGGAAAAACAACACTTAACTAATCTCACTATATTTTCCTGCCTGAGCTAAAGAATTACTGTCTCCTAGTTTACTTACTAGAGCAAGGCAAGATGATATGGATGAGAGGTCCTTATTTGTCAGGTTTCACAAACAGACTGCTGAGTGCTACTATTACATCTCTCACTAATATAGGTTCATAGGTAGGTACTAGGCTACTGGCCCTAGGGCCTATATAAACCTAACCAAAAAGGTACCCTGGCTTTTGTCACCCAAGAAAAGTATTTTCCTGTGCCCCTGTCGAGCATTGCCACAGAAGTGATCCCCGGGGTGAGTTTCCTGTTTCCCATCCAATCATCAAGAGTTTTCTTGAAGAGTGCTAATGAGGAGCTTTGTTTGATATAGATAGGTAGTTTGTTCCAGAGTATGGGAAGTCTCTGGGACAGGAATCTATCCCTCCAGCATGTTCTGCTTATTGTGGTGACAAGGTTTAGGTCCCTAGAGCAGGTAGCTCAGAGAGATTGGGATTTCTTTAAGTGAAGCATGTCCAACAGCTCTGAGTTTGACATAGCTTTGTATGTTAGGCAGAGATCACCTCTGAGTAGGCGATATGCAACGGAGTAAAGCTGGAGTTTTTTGAGACGGTCTGTGTAGGGCATCTGTTTGAGGCCAGTAATCCTCTTTGTGAGGTAATTCTGCAGCCTTTACAGCTGTTGTGGATGTCTTGTGAGGTACATACCAAAAGGGGCATTGTCCTCTATAATGGGTCTAATGAGTGACAAGTAGAGGGGAACAATGACCTCTTTTTTCCTGGATGAGAAACCTTTTGTGATGAGGTGTGCCACATAGAAGGATTTTCTGATTACTGTGGCAATGTGATTATCAAAGGAGAGACTACTGTCCTCCTGTGTCCCAAGGTCTTTTATCACACTTTCGGTGTTAAGTAGACTACTGCCTATGTGGTAGTTCATGGGTACAGAATTTTTACCAAAGAGGATGACAATGCACTTTTTGGCATTGAGCTTGAGGCCATGGCTTTGACACCAGGAATCTGTCTTTGTGAGGCCTTTTTGTAGGATGTCCACATTGTTAGGAGTTTCGATTATGGCTCCTAGTTTGCAGTCATCTGTGAACTTTTTTAGCCAAAGACCTTCTGCATTAGCCTGTACTTCAGAGAAGTAGATACCAAACAGGAGAGGACCCAGGACTGAATCCTGTGGTACTCCACTTGTCATTGGTCTATAATCGGATTTGGAGTCTGCTACTTTTACAGTGTAGATTCTGCCAGTGAGGCAGTTTGGCAACCCATCTTGTGACATAGGGATTTATACCTAATTTAGTGAGTTTATCTATAATTCCAGAGTGGGGGAGGGTATTGAAAGCCTTTGGCGAGAACTAGATAGGCTGTGTGAATGTCCTTACCCTCGTCTACAGCTTTGGTGACTGCTTCAAAGAAGTCTATCAGGTTTAGGAGACATGATCTGCCTTTTACAAACCCAAACGAGGTGGGGTCCAGAGTTTGGAGATTACTAATGTCTTTGTTTATAAGTTCCATGATGATACATTCCATGGCCTTGCAGACCAGGCTCATCAGGTTAATGAGGCGGTAGTTCCTGGGGTCCGTGGTGGCTTCCCCTTTGTTGAGTGGGATAACCATCACTGTGTGCCATTCAGTGGGCACAAAGCCTGAGGTGAGGCTATGACTGAACATGGTACTTAGGTGGGGTGCCAGTTCATTCTATAGTTCATGTAGAATGCAGCCTGGGATGTTGTCAGGTCCCATAGATGCTGTGTTCTTGGCTTGGCTAAAATAATTTCAGTGCAGGCTATAGAGTGACATCACACCGGGTCATCTGAGTCTGTGGTTCCCATACTACCCCCCCTGACTGGAAGCTGAACCAAAATCTAGCAGATACGTATAGTCATACACACGCAGAGCTTTGCTAAGATGTGTTAGAGCATCTGGAAGCTATAAAACCATTTCAACACTTCCAACCTTCCAAGATCACAATTAGTGCACCACTAAGGACAATACAGCAGGATTCCTAGTCCTTGTTTTCACAGACGTTGCATCTCTGTCTGCATTCAAGCCTGTGAGATACAATCTTTATGGCTTATACCAAATAATTTAATTGCAAACTATTTTTCAAAGTTAGCTAGACTGAGATTACCCTCTTCTCCTCCAGTATCATATCTTGCAATATATTCATTTCAACAGTTACAATATTGTCTGACATACGGGTGTATTTATTTTCTGTCCAGCAGGACCCACTGTTGGTACATTTCTTAACACAAGCAACTTTACAAATACATTTTCAACACAAGCACCTGTACAAATCAGTTTGATATACAAATTACATGTAATTATTTACAAAACTCCAGCTAGCTGTGCTGGTATATGTTATACATCCACTGCCCTACTCCTCCTGGCATAGCTGGCACTACCTCATGTCATCCCACAGGACATAATGATTGCCTACATAAAGAAATTACATTATACTTTAAACATGCTTTCCAACACCATCCTTTCTGCATATTTCTGAGTATTCCTAATTTGTTTTGCTTGTCTTCCTTTTCATTATGGCATGTGCAATACTCATTCTAAGCAGTTTAATGTAAAATAATGCATGTACCTTATACCTGCTGTAGCTTTGGACCCTTAATATATGTAGGAAGTGATGCAGATATGTTTGCTTCAGTGGCAAAGTTCAAGAAAGACAAATTTGCACATGTTATTACCTTAGCAAGCTGCTTCTACTACAGGTTTAGCACCTCACTCTAAAGAATCCATAAAGCTTCCACAATAACTGGTATTTACTAAGTGGAATATCACTAGTTAGTAGTTGTGATCCTGTTGTCATAGGGTTTTATATACAGTCACATTCATTATGCCAGTAATAATCAGCTTAACTTGTATTACAATTTCAGATGTAACTTTCATTATATTTGAAAAAAAAAGCTGATTAACTTGCATTACAATTTCAGATGTAGCATTCATTATGTCTGTAAAAATATAAGGCATAATAATTAAAGAATGAAAATTTTGCTATGAAAAATAGTCCAAACCTGGGAGTGTCCACCATTCCAAATAATAACTCTTTCATCAAGTACCAGTTTCTGTCTGGCAGGAGCGCTGTAGTTATAAAGTCCTACAGTGATATAGCTGATAGAACCATCAGCGGCTGATTGCCAGTTCAGGATATCGTATATGGTTGGTGGATCCCCATTAACATCAAAAAATACTTCATCTGTTGTAATTTGAAAATTTACTTTTTTCACATAGTGGTATACCTTGAAAAATATAATGACAATGATTATTGATTATATTGTATTGTAAAGCAGCTTGTTTTCATTTCAGTGCTTCTAAATAGTTTTATTGGCTTATAGGCTATCTGGTATTAGTGCAACTTGTTTCACTTGGTTTTAAAAACTGAAGACTAATCCACTTCATTTTATAGACTTCTACTAGGCATTCAAAGAGTATAGCACTTCTTAAAGACTGCATCTGGATTATTTTAGAAAGAGAATGAAGCAGCCTGCCGATATGAACACTGCTGACACCTGGACTGTGGACAAACAGTGTCCATTCCTACTCCCTGCATTTTTTTAAGGTGGACTTAAAGTGGATTTAAAGTGGACCTGTATGTTGAGAGACAGGCTTACAAGACTATCTGCAAATATATAGAGCTGAGTATATTTTTCTGTATTATTCTGTATTATAGAGCTAAATTGTTGCTTAGATATCTGTTGTCTTAGTGTTCTGCAAATATACAGAGATCAGTATATATTTTTTTGGTTTTATAATTTGCACTGTGATTCCTCACATCTCCCCCCGCCCCCTGTTCTTGGTTGTAGTTTAAATTTGGTGGCTTTTGCAGTGCCCGCCCCACTGTAGATTTGATCTAGGACACTCCCCCAGTCCCATCTCTTTACCGCATTCTACCTAATAAACCATTTCTGCACTTGCTTTTAGTCCTTTTTAATTTAATTACATTTTTTCAAACTGTGTGTAGACTAATATTGCTACATACTCACGTGTGCCAGCTTGCACTGCATGTGAATTTTTTTTACTACTGTTTTTGCTACTTTTCTGAAAAAAAAAAATTGTAAGCCTGTTAACTACCTTTACTGTAATTAGTGTTCCAGATACAGATTTGCTGTATCCAGGACTATTTGTAAGCTTCTGAGCCTCCAAGCCTTTCTGTGTTGGAGGGAAGCCTTCTAGCTTATCAGTGGGAGTGGAAAGCACTAGGTAACCTGTCTACCACATAAGGAGTGGTTCTGGCCCAGAATTTGTAGTTATTGGCCATTTGGGCAGTCTTCCATCTCTCAACTTTCTGATTTGAAGGCCTGCATTTGCACTTGTTTCTGTCGTGTAACTCCTGGGCCCATCTCATTTGCTCACTCAAAAAAAAAAAAAAAAAAAATCTGCTTTTACTGTATTTGTGTTTCGTCCTACTTTAGTTTGCTTTTGCGTCATCTTAAAAGTACTCAACTGTATTTATTACTGCTTGGTGTAACTCATTCTAAGCCTTTTAGTTTAGGCACTCGGGCTTCAGACAAGTTGTTTTACATTAGGAAGGTTTGTGGTCTGCACTGTAGTGGCAGGACAGGTAGCTTACATCCTTCTAAGTTGGGAACTGCTTATTGAGGGCTCAGTGTCTATTATTCTAAAAGTTTATTAATTCTGTTTTAAGCACTTGGGCTTCAGGCCAGTTATTTTACATTAAAAGGGTTCATGGTCTGCACTCTTGTGGGAGGAGAGGCTGGACTCTGCCCTTCTAGCTGGGACTTTCTGGTTAAAGGTTTATAGTGTCTGCATATTTAAACTGCTTCTTACTGAAATTGGTACACCTTGTTTGCTGTAGCATAGACTAGATCCAGGCCTGCTGAATCTAGCTTTGTTTGTATAACTTGAGCACTAATCCATGCATTCTTTAAAGTATTCAATTGTATTTATTACTGCTTGGTAGTAACTTGATTAAAGTGTAGCTATCATTCTAAGTGTTTTGGATTAAGCACTTGGGCTTCAGACCAGTTGTTTTACATTAGGAAGGTTTGTGGCCTACACTGTGGTGGGAGGACAGGTAGCTTACATCCTTCTAAGTTGGTAACTGCTGATTGAGGGCTCAGTGTCTGTTATTCTAAAAGTGTATTAATTCTGGTTTAAGCACTTGGGCTTCAAGCCAGTTGTTTTACATTAAGAAGGTTTGTGGTCCGCACTGTAGTGGAAGAACAGGTAGCTTACATCCTTCTAAGTTGGGAACTGCTGATTGAGGGCTCAGTGTCTGTTATTCTAAAAGTGCATTAATTCTGGTTTAAACACTTGGGCTTCAGGCCAGTTATTTTACATTAAAAGGGTTTGTGGTCTGCACTCTTGTGGGAGGAGAGGCTGGACTCTGCCCTTCTGAGCTGGGAATTTCTGGTTAAAGGCTTATAGTGCCTGCATATTTGAACTGCTTCTTACTGAAATTGGTACACCTTGTTTGCTGTAGCATAGACTAGATCCAGGCCTGCTGAATCTAGCTTTGTTTGTATAACTTGAGCACTAATCCAGGCATTCTTTAAAGTATTCAACTGTATCTATTACTGCTTGGTAGTAACTTGATTAAAGTGTAGCTATCATTCTAAGTCTTTTGGATTAAGCACTTGGGCTTCAGACCAGTTGTTTTACATTAGGAAGGTTTGTGGCCTGCACTGTGGTGGCAGGACAGGTAGCTTACATCCTTATAAGTTGGGAACTGCTGATTGAGGGCTCAGTGTCTGTTATTCTAAAAGTGTATTAGTTCTGGTTTAAGCACTTGGGCTTCAGGCCAGTTATTTTACATTAAAAGGGTTCATGGTCTGCACTCTTGTGGGAGGAGAGGCTGGACTCTGCCCTTCTAGCTGGGACTTTCTGGTTAAAGGTTTATAGTGTCTGCATATTTAAACTGCTTCTTACTGAAATTGGTACACCTTGTTTGCTGTAGCATAGACTAGATCCAGGCCTGCTGAATCTAGCTTTGTTTGTATAACTTGAGCACTAATCCATGCATTCTTTAAAGTATTCAATTGTATTTATTACTGCTTGGTAGTAACTTGATTAAAGTGTAGCTATCATTCTAAGTGTTTTGGATTAAGCACTTGGGCTTCAGACCAGTTGTTTTACATTAGGAAGGTTTGTGGTCTACACTGTGGTGGGAGGACAGGTAGCTTACATCCTTCTAAGTTGGTAACTGCTGATTGAGGGCTCAGTGTCTGTTATTCTAAAAGTGTATTAATTCTGGTTTAAGCACTTGGGCTTCAAGCCAGTTGTTTTACATTAAGAAGGTTTGTGGTCTGCACTGTAGTGGCAGAACAGGTAGCTTACATCCTTCTAAGTTGGGAACTGCTGATTGAGGGCTCAGTGTCTGTTATTCTAAAAGTGCATTAATTCTGGTTTAAACACTTGGGCTTCAGGCCAGTTATTTTACATTAAAAGGGTTTGTGGTCTGCACTCTTGTGGGAGGAGAGGCTGGACTCTGCCCTTCTGAGCTGGGAATTTCTGGTTAAAGGCTTATAGTGCCTGCATATTTGAACTGCTTCTTACTGAAATTGGTACACCTTGTTTGCTGTAGCATAGACTAGATCCAGGCCTGCTGAATCTAGCTTTGTTTGTATAACTTGAGCACTAATCCAGGCATTCTTTAAAGTATTCAATTGTATCTATTACTGCTTGGTAGTAACTTGATTAAAGTGTAGCTATCATTCTAAGTCTTTTGGATTAAGCACTTGGGCTTCAGACCAGTTGTTTTACATTAGGAAGGTTTGTGGCCTGCACTGTGGTGGCAGGACAGGTAGCTTACATCCTTCTAAGTTGGGAACTGCTGATTGACGGTTCAGTGTCTGTTATTCTAAAAGTGTATTAGTTCTGGTTTAAGCACTTGAGCTTCAGGCCAGTTATTTCACATTAAGAAGTTTTGTGGTCTGCACTCTTGTGGGAGGAGAGGCTGGACTCTGCCCTTCTGAGCTGGGAATTTCTGGTTAAAGGCTTATAGTGCCTGCATATTTGAACTGTTTATTACTGAAATTGGTACACCTTGTTTGCTGTAGCATAGACTAGAACCAGGCCTGCTGAATCTAGCTTTATTTGTATGCTTGTTGTTTTGTTTGCTTGTTTTTTTCCTGAAATGCTAATTCCACCTAAAACGCGGCTTTTCTGTGCTTTTGTGGATCCCTAGTGATATCTGCATTGCTTACTGTACTTATTTCCTTGTTTCACTTGAAAGAAAGTTACTGTTTCTCATTTTTGCATTTAAGTTACCTGTAGCACATTGCATTTAAGTTACCTGGCACTTGCTCACTAAAGCAATTATATAAGTCAGCACTAAAATATTAAAAGCACTACACCCTCACAAACTCCCCTTGAGTACCACGTTCCCCATTGGCCCTTTTTCTTTCAATTATAAAGGAATTCCCAATACTATTCTAGCATGTACAAAGGTCAGTTGTCAATCTCCTCTCCGGTCCAGCTGGTGAATCTGGGAATCTTGAGGCAATGTTACAACTGCCTCTTGTACACAGACAACCCTCTCCTCCTCCCAACAAATTCCAACACATGTGAGAGATGCAACCATATAGCCATACTGGAGGCTAAGCTCTCTCAACTCAGTACTGGCAAAACCAGTCAGGAGGAGAAGGGAACCACACTCACTACAATTCCAGTCTCACATAGACCTACCATGACAGCAAACCAAACACATAAACACACAAAAACATACTCGGAGTCTCTAAATAAAAATCTGGCTAAGCAGCAGAGACCTCCAAAGCAGACACCCAAGCAACCGCTACCCCAAAACAAAACACATGCAACACATAGCTCACAAAGCCAGTGTGCCGAACAGTCACACCCATTAAGGCTAAACAACACACCTGATACACTTGTAATAGGTGACTCTATCGTCAGGCACATTGACGTCCCGCTCACCAGGCTGAACAAGGAGTAGCTCATGGTGAGCTGCATGTCGGGTGCTAGGATCCGCCACATAACACAAGCACTCAGGTCACTCCAAGGCAAGTACAAATATAACTCAGTCATTGTCCATGCTGGTGTGAATGACCTGAGACGTACCTCCCTGGACTACATGAAAAGAGACATAGAGGAGCTCTCTGAGCATGTAGCCCAGGCCTGTATGACCCTGACCTTGAGTAGCATCTTACCCTCACCAAGAATGATGCCACAATATGAAGACAAGATGATCAATTTCAACAATTGGCTTAGGTATCGGTGTCATTCAAAGGGGATCCAATGCCTGTCAGCCTGGGATGACATGCTCGACAAGCCACGATGCTTCACTAGGGACGGCTTGCACCTGTCACCCCTGGGCTTTCGGATATTGGCAAAGGCTCTTGCTACCCCCTAGTGCCTTTTTTAGGCAAGGCTCAAAAGACAAACCCACCTCCATAACAAGGGATAAGAAACTAAGAGTAATGCTACTCAACTCCAGAAGTCTAAACCTCAAGATGCACGCACTTGAAACTCTCCTTAGCATGGAGAACATCAATATCTGTGCAGTAACAGAAACCTGGTTCAAGGCTCCCGAGAGCACCCCAGCACTACCAGGTTATACCTCATACCATGCTTTTTGGCCCCAAAACTTGGACCGAACCACAAAAGGAGGGGGAGTATCAATATTCGTCAAAGATACCCACACCACCAGGTTGGTGGCACAGCACGAAGCATCAGAGACTATCCATGTGCAACTAACAGTGGGTAAAACTGCCTTCCAGTTTATAGCCTGCTACAGACCACCCTCCCAAACCCAGGAACCCCACTTGGCCTTCATGAGAACACTGGAAAATATGAAGGTCTCTCCAAACACCATTATATTGGGCGACTTCAACTACCCAAACATAGACTGGGAGCATTACTCTAGCTCCAACACCCTAGACCAAAGGTTCCTAGAATTTATAAACTCAAATGCTATGGAACAACTTGTTACCACTCCCACAAGAGAGGAAAACATACTTGACCTGATCATCACCAACATGGGAACTCTATGCTCCAGACCAGAAGTGCATCCCTCACTGGTAAGATCAGACCATAAACTAATCTCACTGGATATTCACATCCCGTATCCACCCCCTGCCCTGAAAACCACAGTGAAAAACTTCTCTAAAGCACATTTCACACTCCTCAAAACCGAGGTGGAATCCTTCAAAGCCCCTGGGCCTGTGGAAAATACGTCCCAGACCGCAGAATCCTTTATAAACGCATTCTATGAACACCTTCAGGAATGTATGGATCATGCAATCCCAAATAAAACCAAGACACAATCCTCCAAAGGCAGACGTCCTGTCTGGTGGACCCCAGCCATAAACAAACTATACAATAGAAGGAGGAAGCTACTACATGATAGAGCAAAATCCCAAAAAGGGAAGGCATCTCTGATCAGTATTAGCAAAAAACTGTGGGCACTCATAAAATCGTCTAAGGCCAGCTTCGAGAGAAAAATTGCACAGGACACTAAGGATAATCACAAGGCTTTCTTTAGTTATGTTAGGAACCTGGGTGGGAATTCCCAGATATGCTCAGAATTAGTCCAAAATGACAAAAAATACACCAAACCCACAGACATTGCCAACATCCTAGCTGACAGGTTCAGCGCAAACCCCCCCCCCCACAAAAAGGACAAATATCTAACCCAGCAGAGTGCTGCCCCCCTGACATCTCAGATGCTCAGGTAAGAGCTGCCCTCTCCAAAGCAAAAAACACAGCATCAATGGGACCAGACGGTGTCCCGTGCTGCGTCCTACATGAACTCCAAGAAGAGCTAAACCCAAACATAAAACTACTGTTCAATCTCAGACTTACTACAGGATATGTTCCCAAAGAGTGGCATACAGCAACAGTGGTCCCTCTCCACAAAGGTGGTGCCTCAACGGATCCTGGAAACTATTGCCCCATAAGCCTGACTAGCTTGGTCTGCAAAGCTATGGAAAGGATCATCATGGACCTCATAAATAAAGATATTGGGAACCTACAGACACTGGATCCTACCCAGTTCGGCTTTGTTAAGGGCAGATCCTGCCTCTTAAACCTGTTTGATTTCTTTGAAACAGTCACCAAGGCCATTGACGAGGGGAAGGTGGTCCACACAGCCTACCTGGACCTCGCAAAAGCCTTCGATACAATACCCCACTCGGGCATTATAGATAAGCTCACCAGCTTAAATATAAACCCCTATGTCACTAGATGGGTTGCAAACTGGCTCAAGGACAGAACCCACATGGTTAGAATTGCTGGAGCCATGTCAGACTCCAAACCAGTTACAAGTGGCATCCCACAAGGCTCAGTCCTGGGACCTCTATTGTTCGGTATATATTTCTCGGAGGTACAAGCCAACACTGAAGGACTGTGGCTGACCAAGTTCGCAGATGACTGCAAACTGGGCACCATAATCGACTCTCCAGCTGACACAAGCATCCTCCAAAAGGGCCTCATAGAAACAGACAACTGGTGCCAAAGCCATGGCTTCAAGCTAAACGCCAAAAAGTGTATAGTCATCCCCTTTGGCAAAAGAAAAGTGCCCACAAATTACCACATAGGTGGTAATCCATTAAGTACAGAAGAAGTAATTAGGGACCTGGGGACCCAGGTTGATAGCAATCACTCATTTGACAACCATGTGGCCAAAGTGGTTAGAAAAACATTTTATATAGCCCACCTAATCATGAAGGGATTCACATCTAGATCAGGGGAGGTCATCGTGCCTCTTTACTCATCCCTCATCAGGCCCATAATTGAGTACAATGCACCTTTTGGGATGTACCTTACCAGACACCTGCAGCAACTGGAAAGACCCCAAAAGTACCTCACCAAGAGGATCAAAGGGCTCAAACAGATGCCATATGCTGCTCGGTTAAAGAAACTCCAGCTCTACTCAGTGGCATACCGCCTGCTCAGAGGCGATCTGTGCCTGATGTATAAAGCCATGTCCAACCCAGAATTAATGGACATGCTACACCTCAGAAAATCCAAATCCCATCGAGCTATGTGCTCGAGAGACTTGAACCTCAGCACTGAAGTAAATAGGACATGCTGGAGGGACAGATTCATAACCCAGAGGCTCCCTTCACTCTGGAATAAAATCCCAGTCCAGGTTAGGCAGAGTCCCTCATTGACTCTCTTCAAGAGGAATCTTGATCAGTGGACGGGAGATCATAGGTTTACCCCGGGTATCACTTCTGTGTCACTGTTAGACAGAGGCACAGTATACTAACCTCGAAAAAGGGCATAGCAAAATTAATTTAAAATGGGTGGCGAAAGCCAAACACACTCTGGCTAGGCTTATAAATGCCCTAGGGCAGATAGCCTAGTATGAACCTATGAACCTATTACTGAACTTTAGCCTATTAACAAGTTTCATCACAGCTAAAGAGAAGATAAAAACTTTGGAGGCATCACTCAAGTTTTAAATCTTTATTAGCATGATAGTATGCCGTGGTGGTACGGCGGTAGCATTGTTACCTCACAGCAAGTGGTTCACCCGTTTGATTCTTGGCGTACCTTCTGTGTGGAGTCTGCATGTCCTCCCCATGGTTGGTTAGCATTCGAAAGACATGCGTGCGTAAATGTGCGTGCCTTCGTTGAAAGTTGGGCATCAAGCTGGCACCTCGGCATTTTGTAAAAATCTACTGCCAATCATTAGCAAACCGGAGTTCCGCTGTGGCGACCCCTTACCGGGAAAAAGCCGAAAGGTGAACAACAACATTAGCATGATAGAATATTGTTTAAATATCTTTTCATACCAATACCAGGCATGTAGTGAATTCCAGGGAGCAGGAGTAAAATAATTCTACATGGAAAATATTTCAGAGTACTGTAATTACAGTTGAAGTTCTACATTTATGTTTAGCTATGCAAAATATATCAGATGATATCTAGTATACACACTTCCACAGTACACACAAAGTTGAGCTCATTTTCAGAAACCGAATAGAATAAAAATAAACAAGCTCATTTAATAATGGATATATTCAGGAAGCAATAAGGACTACATCTACACTCACATACTTTTTCTTTCTCAGTATTAATTTTGAAAATTATGGTGGAACTTCTATACTATGTTTTTTAGAAACCTAATGAGTTTTCAGGTTTGATGTCATCTTACCTGACAACCATTGAAACAATTACACTCAGTGGTGTTTTGCCCACTTCTTTATAAATTTGATAAATTTGTAGCTAGCATTCCTCCTTCCTTTATTTCTTTTTTTCCCTTCTTTTTAAGAAAAAAAAAAGGAAAGAACATTTTGATAGTTACCGGTACTTGATAATTCATGATCCACAGCACCAGTCTTTGGTAAATTTAGTATCATATTCTGTTTTTTATTTAGTTTGCCTTATTATTGCTCCTTCTCACCATACCATGAAGGACAGGGTGTGATAAAGATGTTGGATATCAGGATGAACATATCGATTAGGAGGTAAACAATGCTAACAGCCAGCATTAATTAGATATGACTGAAGCAGTATACAGTGAAACATACTGTTTAATGTTTTCTTTGAAATGAATGTTACAAATTGATTTCATTGTGTGAAAAGACACTTTATTGTGCTCTTTATAACCAGTGTAATGCTGTCTAGTGTCCAAGATTAGACTTACATATCCTTAGCAAGACAATATCAGTGATTACATTTAATTTGACTTCATCTCACGTTAGCTAGTAATGTATTTTAGAAAAGCCAATATATTACCATCAGTAAGTCAGAAATAGTACTGCAATTTCAAGATACTGGAGCTACTTCTCCCAGCTCTGATTTTGTTTCAGGAAGCTACCCATATTCCACTCACAGTCATTAATGTTGACATCATCTCATCTCTAAGCAGATTCTCATCAGTCACTGAGAAAACTCTTGTTAAGCCTCGTATGTTATTTGATTACAAATGATGGCAACCAGTCAATAGAAAGCTCAAAATGAGTTTAACATGGAAGTCTAGGAGACTCAGGGAAAAGAAAACGTTCTTGTATGAAGTCGAAGTCCTAGAAGCATATTTATAGAAATGCTCTCCTACTTTCTGTACATAATTTATTAGAACAACTCTAGAAGATGTGTAAAAGACATTTGTCCAAGTCCATTTAATCCTTTTTATGATTTCCATTCCTTCCTGCTGACCACACCCATTCATTTCCTTTCACCAAGACAACAGCTGGTTGCAGCACAGTTGTCCACCAGGAACCATGGTGGACGTTCTATTTTCTTGCCATAACCCTTCTCCAGATGTGAGGGCCTACTATTCCTTTCACCTGTAAGCATACATAATGCCTGCATGTGGAGCAGCCTGACACAGACAGGAGCACATCTATGGCTCATATTATGCATGCCTTTTAACTATCTGTCCTCTGTATTCTGTCACTGTATCAACACCTTAGAATAGGTGAGGTAGTGTCAATCTGACACTCCTGCCTACCTTCTCTCATCAGCTCAGTCTGCACTGAGGCTGTCAGCTGATTGTGGGTCATATGGGTCACAGTGTGGACTTTATCCTTTTGCTCCAGAGGCTGACCAAATAATACAACTTTTGCCAGTTTTGCAGCAGAAAAAAAATAAGGAATGATGCATATTTTTTATCTGAAAGTTGTCTGGTGAAATGATTATGTGATATTTTCTGGTACAAGTAAATCTGTAATCTGAGGTAGCTGAAATGAGATGGCTTATGATTTATTCCAATTTAATTAACAATGGATGAAACAGAACATACTAACATTTTCCCACAATGACACTGAGTTATCACCCTTGCCAGTAGACAAGTTTTTTAATGGCATAGAAAATACACTGATGCATATTTGGATCACATTCCTTCCATAAATGACAGATCTGCAAATAAAAGTAAAGGTCTATGTACTGTAGCAGAAGATGACAGTGACTGTCATAAAAAAAATCAGTTGTTTAATCCTGTATTTGATATCTCCACGTTGGCTCCTTGCTATTCACATTCAGGGGTGCTGCTGGCAAAATTGTGCTTCTCTATTGTGATGTTAAAAAGCAAACTACATAACAGCTGAATCTAAAGCAAGCCCTTTACCACAGTACAGAATAATATAACTAATGCAAGTAACTACTGACAAAATGGTGGGGTAGAGAATGTACCAGAAGGATTGTCACAGACTCCAATATCTGTAACACTGGAATCATTTTATCAAGGGAGCATAAATGGCAATTCTTTATTTGTATGCTAAGAAATATAAACTGAATAATGGGCAGTTGAGGCTTTTGTATTTTATGTAGACTAAAAACTATGTGAAGAAACACTAGTTCAGTCTGGGGGGGTCTACTTCATTTGACCTAACTTTCATTTGCCCGACACTCAGTTTCCTGACCCATTTGACTGAAAGCTCATTTGCCCGACACTTCATTTGCCCGAAAACTCATTTGACTGACAAGTAGTATTAGCAAGAAAATGGAATATGCCCCCCTCCTCACTGTAGTGTGACCCTGGAGTTAGAATATATAGGTAGGGGGGGTGTGGGGGCACAGCCCCCCACAACGGGGGGTGTTGGGGGCGAAGCCCCCCACTTCATTTCATATGATATTGTTAACTTTTGATGTAATATTGCTTAGTAAAAGAAAAGTAAGTGGGGGGCTTCGTCCCCCACACCCCCCCTACCTATATATTCTAACTCCAGGGTCGCACTACAGTGGGGAGGGGGGCATATTCCATTTTCTTGCTAATACTACTTGTCAGTCAAATGAGTTTTTGGGCAAATGAAGTGTCGGGCAAATGAGCTTTCAGTCAAATGGGGTCAGGTAAATGAGTGTCGGGCAAATGAAAGTTAGATCAAATGAAGTAGACCCATCTGGGGCCTACAGAATCACGCTAAACCTGTTTCTTTGGCTTTAATTACATTTTTAAAGAGATACAAATGGGCACTGCTTTGGAGCATTATGTCAACTTGGATGATACTATCACATGCAGAGCATTTACCTGTTATTAAAAAGAAAATATGAAATATGATGACAGTTGTAAGAGCTGCTGTCCTTCTGTACGGGATGTCATATACACTTAAAAGTATTATGTGGTATGTAGCAATCTGGTATCAAGTACTATGTTATATATTCACGTACAATGCATGATATAACACCATAACTGAGACTATTTGGTTTAATTTACTTTACATGAATGTCATATTGAGCATCATTGCTTGAGTAATTGTATACATCAGTCTCTTTTATGGATAGTGTTGAGTTCTGGTTGTGTTAGGACTGAGGTTTGAGTTTGATTGTTGTTAGATTCTGCTTAGACTGAGGATATGGTTAGGGTTGGGACAGATCATTTTGTTTTTCCCATTGATGAAGAGCCATGACTCATAACAATGCTTCTTTTCTTTATGATTATCTTACATCTACATCCAAGAAATGGGTACATTTTATGTTTTGTCAAACAGATGAATAAACCTAAATCTGGGGATATGGATCCTGCCATTAATTAAAAAAATCTATATGTGCCTGAAAGGAGCTTTGATGCAAATGAAAGATTTTTCTTTTGCATTTGCCATATTCAAACATTTGGATCTGAAACACCCATACAATTCCAAAACACACCAAATGAAAGATAGCATAAACATACATCTGTTACATTAACACTAGACTATGTGGCAGTAAGTCTCACATTAGCAATGTGAAATATTCAACATTTAGTGAAATTAAGCTGATCCCATGATTAAAAAAAATAAACAATTATGGACATGCAAAAGATTGTCATATCTTAAAATAAAATATGATATATTAGGGCAAAAGCTACTATTCTGCCCTTCATAGCAATTCAGGCAGTTTATATTATAGTTGTATAGTTTGAGAATTTTTGATCAGTTGCTTCCATCTAGTGGCCTTTTATTTATAACAGTTAGATTAACTTGTTTTACAGCATTATAGCAAGCCTCAGGAAGTGATGTAACTCAGTCAGGAAGCAGCTTTCTTTCACTTCTAGCCCTCATGAACTGCTGTCATGATCTTCTTTTCCTAGGCCCTGGCATTCACATCTCCTGTAATTAATTTGTATGTTGCAATTCTTTGTATTTAGAAGTGCTGTATATTGTATATAATCTGATATGTTGCTATTTGTATTGTGTTGCAGTTTTACAAGTATTAAAGTTAAGAAATCTCAGTAAAGCTACAATAAACCCTGTTTCTTTCACTTATTGGATTTTCTTAAAGTGTTAAGCTGTCTGTTTAGCTGTACTATGCCTCACACAGTGCTGTGAGAACAGAACAGTAAAAAGGATATCCTTTCAGTCCTGAATACAAGAGGTCATTGCACTGCAAATATGAGTCTGAGATCAGGGAAGAAGTATAAATCTGAGGATATTTCCCCCATGATACAGCATGGCAGATAGAACAACTCTAGTGTCTTGAAAGATGATACACGGTCACATGGCTCCAAATCATCAAGATCTAGTAAGATGCCCTCAGCATGTTCCTTAGCAATCAGAGCTCGTGCCAAGGCAGATGCAGCACATGCCATACTGGCATTTGCTGAAAAAGAAGCCATTATGATGTGACAAAAGGCAGAATTGGAAGCTAACCTATATATTCTTCAGTGCCAGAGAGCAGCTGCTGCTGCAGCAGCAGAGGTCGCTGCTTACCTGGAAGCAGATTCATCAGTAAGCGAGATAATTCACTTAGAACCAGAAGTCCCAGAGTAACCTCTCTCCTCTGCTGAACATACAAGTGAGTACATCCAGAAACTTACTAGTATGCATGCAAGCCAGCAGTCACCTAAGATTATGAAAGGAGAATCCAGTCCAAAGCCAGCAGATGTCCCGAGTATGCCCCATCAGTCTTATGATGTCAGCAGTGTCAAACCAACAAAAGAAGAACCTCCAGACCTCCTTAGAAATGGAAATCCAGGACTCCCACTACCTCAGCCTAAAGATTACATGCTTGAACACCAAAACATTCAAGATGTCACAAAGTATCTTATCCGCAAAGAAATGGTTAACTCAGGTTTCATCAAGTTTGACGACTGTCCAGAAAACTATTGGGCATGGAAGTCCTTCCTGAGTGCAACTAGAGACTTAAATTTGGTGCCTGCAGAAATGCTGGACTTAATGATAAAATGGTTGGGCAATGAGTCAGCAGAGCACGCAAAAAGCATGTGTAGAGTACACTTATTTAACCCTTTGGCAGGACATAACATGGCATGGCAGAGGCTAGATGAAAGATATGGTTCACCTGAAGCAATTGAAGGTGCTTTACAGAAAAAGCTTGAAGCCTTCCCCAAGATGAGCAATAAAGACAATATAAAATTACAACAACTGGGTGATTTTCTAGAAATAGAGTGTACTAAAGAGGAGGGCTATTTGACAGGTCTTTCATATTTAGACACTGCTCGTGGTACTAATCCAGTAGTGGAGAAACTACCATATACCTTGCAACAAATGTGGGCATCTGTTGGAGCTAAATACAAAGAGGAAAATGGAGTAGCTTTTCCCCCTTTCTTTGTGTTTTCTAGGTTCATTGAGCAGCATGCAAAGATTAGGAGCGACCCCAGCTTTGCCTTCATTAGCAGCAGTAATCGGCTATCCAAACCAGAAAAGCCTTCCAGACCTCATGGTAATACTTCTGTGTTCACACACAAAACAGTTGTACCTTCAAGGGCCACAAACTAAGACAGCAGCAAGGTGAGCCCTGTAGAAAGTCCTGCTAGACAATTTCCAATTTACCGGAAGCCTCATCCTCCGAAAAGATGCAAAGGGTTTAGAGGTAAGCCTATTGAGGAAAGAATGTGCTTTCTTAAACAAAATGGCATCTGTTTCAGGTGCTGTGAATCTTACTAAGCATATAGCTAAAGAGTGTAAAATATCAGTTGAGTGCACAGACTGTAGCAGTGAGAAACATATAGTGGCCTCACACCCTGATCCACCTCCACAACCAGCAGGGATGATAGAAGCCAGGAAAGATCAAGGCAGTGAACAAAAAGAGGATTCCCCTTCTTCAGTGATGTCTAAGTGCACTGAAATCTGTGGCTAAGTTAAAAAATCCATAGTCATGTACTAAAACCTGTTTATTCACTGTGTATCCCACCGGGAAAACAGACAAAGCAGTGAAGATGTATGCAGTTCTTGATGAGCAGAGCAACAAATCACTTTCAAGGTCAGACTTTTTCGATCTTAGACATTAAAACAACTGCAGCTCCCTAAACTCTAAAGACATGCACAGGCATTATGGAAACTGCAGGCAGAAGAGCCATAGACTTTGTTATTGAATCTTTTGATAAGGAAAAGCGATTCCTATTACCTACACTGATAGAGTGTGACATGGCACCTGATGACAAGTCAGACATTCCTTCTCCAGAGGCGGCTTATCATCACCCTCACCTCCACTCAATTGCTCACCTCATTCCAGCTGTTAATTCTGGTGCTTCTATCCTTTTGCTTCTTGGAAGAGACATTTTAGAAGTCCACAAAGTGCATGAGCAAATTAATGGACTGGTCAACCCTGCTTATGCTCAGAGACTTGACTTGGGGTGAGTCATTTTAGGAGAAGTTTGTCTGGGATCAGCTCACCAACCAAACAGCATCAGTTCCTTCAAGATGTCTGTGTTAAAAAATGGCCGTACATCCTTTTTTAGTCCATGCCAGAACACTTTTACTATTAAATAAAGCTTTGATAATTTAACACGGTTTTGGGACTCTTCTTCACACAGCAAAGAAGATACCAGCTTTAACATAGAAACTGACAATCTAGGGGGTTTCATTGTTCCAGAAATCAAAGGACGATGACGAGCCCTGTCCATAGAAGATCAAGCCTGTCCCCGGATCATGGACAGAGAGATTTACCAGGATGATAATAACAGCTGGGTGGCCCCTCTGCTGTTTTGCACACCCAGGTATCGTTTACCTTGTAATAGAGAACAAGCCATGAAGTGCCTGAACTCTCTTCATAGAACTTTACAAAAAAAAAAAAAAAAGCCAAAGGTAAAGAGAGATTTCACAGAATTCATCAAAAGGTTACTGGATAATGATCACGCTGAAATTGGAGGACCACTGGATCAAGATAAGGAACACAGGTATCTGCCAATGTTTGGTGTTTACCACCCACACAAACCTGATCAAATAAGAGTTGTGTTTGATTCCAGTGCAGAATGTGAAGGTATTTCTTTAAATAAGGTACTGTTAAGTGGTGCTGATCTAAACAATACTCTACTAGGGGTCCTCATGCGCTTTAGAAAAGAGCTCATAGCCTTCACAGCTGATATGCAACAGATGTTTTACTGTTTTCTGGTGAGAGAGGACCACTGAGATTATTTACATTTTTTTCTGGTACAAAGATCATGACATAGACAAAGAAGTAGTGGAGTACAGAATGACAGTCCATGTCTTCTGCAACAGTCCCTCTCCTGCTGTGGCTATATACTGTATGTGTAAAGCTGCCCTAAATGGTGCTGAACATTATGGACAAGATGCCAAACACTTTGTGTTGAGACATTTCTATGTAGATGATGGACTCGCATCTGCTAGCACTCCTGAGATAGAAAGTGACATTCTCAACAAAACAAAGCAGATGCTGGCAGAATCTAATCTGCGGCTTCATAAGGTTGCTTCTAACAGGTCATGTAAGCCTCTCCTGCAGAAGACAGAGCTAAAGACCTTAAAGTTCTTTGTCTGGGTACAGACTCCCTTCCTCTTCAGAAAAGTTTAGGACTAGGCTGGCATCTAGAAACAGACAGCTTTGTTTTTCAGGTCTCTTCAGAGGAAAAACCCTTCACCAGAAGAGGAATCTTAGTTACCATGAACATCCTTTATGATCCCCTTGGGTTTGTTACACCAACGACTATAAAAGGTAAGTCCTTAGTCCATGAACTGTCATCTGGGAAATAGGAATGAGATGCATTACTCCCACAAGACAGACTGCATGAGTGGATTCAGTGGAAGGAGTCTTTTCAGGCTTTAAGATACCCAGATGTTATGGGCCTGTTTCACTGACAGTAGCCTGTTAAAAGGAACTGTATATTTTTTCAGATGCATCCATCACAGCTATAGTTGCAGTAGCCTACTTGAAAACAACTGATGCAGTAAGTGTATGTCATGTTGGATATGTTATGGGAAAGTCCAAGTTAAGCCCTAGACTAGAGCATACAATCCCACATTTGGAGCTATGTGCAGCTGTATTAGCGGTAGAATTGTATGAGTTAATCAAGATGAAATAGACCTGGAACTGGATGTTGTGAAATTCTTTACAGACAGTAAGACCGTCCTGGGGTACATCTGCAATACCTCTAGAAGATTCTTTCTGTATGTTTCTAACCGAGTAAATAAAATCAGACAAGTAACTCATCCTGATCAGTGGTTCTATGTACCCATAGAGCAAAACCCTGCTGATTATGCTACAAGGCCCACACAGACAGCCTACCTTCAGAACACTATATGGTTCTCAGGCCCTTCGTTTCTTTACTAGCCAGTTAAAGACAATTCAAATGACATGGCTACTGGTTATCCTCTCATACAACCTGAAGCTGATCCTGAAATTAAACCAGCAGTTGCAAGCTTCAACACTAGAGCCTCTGATTCCACTATTCATTCACATTGTTTTGAAAGATTTTCAAACTGGAAGACACTAGTTGAAACTATAGCCAGACTTATTTATATTGCCAGAAGTTTTCAGAGAAAATCAGATAGCTCTCTACTTAGAGGCTGGAAAAGTTTAAATCATCAAGTTAGCTTAGAGGAACTTTCACAAGCAAAGAATGTGATCATCTCTTCTGTTCAGACTAATCGAAGGAAGGACACTCAGCAAACTCGGAGCTATAATATATAACATTAAGTATCCTGTTTTTTGTTTATTTTGTTCTTTATTTCTTTGTTATTTATAGCAATTTGTGTACTGTGTATTTTTCTAGCTAGTTTCACTGTGTGTGAGGTATTAACTGGAAACTGTTCACTTTTATTAAGCATCTGTTGGGCTGTTTGTTTCTGATAACTTGTTGCAGTTAAACTCTTTTTTCTAGAGGCTCCTTTAGCTGCTTAAAACTTTCATTTAAAGGCTCACTGCTGCTTTTCAGCTGTGAGAAACATTTCTGCAGTTTGTTTCTAAGTAGTGGGTATATTTGTCGCATTTCCATATTCAGGCTTGTATTTGGGCCTAGTGTTTGTGGAGGCTGTGTGTCTGAGCACATATTTAGGGACATCTTGGTTTAACCAAAGCCATCAGGCATTTCAGTGAGAGAGAATTATTTGAGGTCATTGGCTGACTGAGGTCACCTGGACTACAGCTTAGACTAAGCACCTCATTGGTTCTTTTGAGATTTCTTTCTTAAAAGTTGTCTCAGGTTTCAACTTTCTGTTACCTAAGAAACTCAGTTGTGAGTGTTCTGCCATTTTACACTCAGCTAATCGAAGGAAGGACACTCAGCAAACTTGGAGCTATAATATATAACATTAAGTATCCTATTTTTTGTTTATTTTGTTCTTTATTTCTTTGTTATTTATAGCAATTTGTGTACTGTGTATTTTTCTAGCTAGTTTTACTGTGTGTGAGGTATTAACTGGAAATTGTCCACTTTTATTAAGCATCTGTTGGGTTGTTTGTTTCTGATAACTTGTTGCAGTTAAACTCTTTTTTCTAGAGGCTCCTTTAGCTGTTTAAAACTTTAATTTAAAGGCTCACTGCTGCTTTTCAGCTGTGAGAAACATTTCTGCAGTTTGTTTCTAAGTGGTGGGTATATTTGTAGCATTTCCATATTCAGGCTTGTATTTGGGCCTAGTGTTTGTGGAGGCTGTGTGTCTGAGCACATATTCAGGGACATCTTGGTTTAGCCAAAGCCATCAGGCATTTCAGTGAGAGAGAATTGTTTGAGGTCATTGGCTGACTGAGGTCACCTGGACTACAGCTTAGACTAAGCACCTCATTGGTTCTTTTGAGATTTCTTTCTTAAAAGCTGTCTCAGGTTTCAACTTTCTGTTACCTAAGAAACTCAGTTGTGAGTTTTCTGCCATTTTACACTCAGCTAATCGAAGGAAGGACACTCAGCAAACTCAGAGCTATAATATATAACATTAAGTATCCTGTTTTTTGTTTATTTTGTTCTTTATTTCTTTGTTATTTATAGCAGTTTGTGTACTGTGTATTTTTCTAGCTAGTTTAACTGTGTGTGAGGTATTAACTGGAAATTGTCCACTTTTATTAAGCATCTGTTGGGTTATTTGTTTCTGATAACTTGTTGCAGTTAAACTATTTTTTTCTAGAGGCTCCTTTAGCTGTTTAAAACTTTCATTCAAAGGCTCACTGCTGCTTTTCAGCTGTGAGAAACATTTCTGCAGTTGTTTCCCCACCCTCCCTCCCTGTTGGTATAGAGCTTTTATAGTTGGTGGCTTTGCAGTTGCCCTCCCCTAGTGTAAATTTGATCTGGGGCCCTCCTCCCAGTCTGGTGTCATTACCTCATTCTACCCAGTGCAGGGAGAACATTTGAGAAGGCCAATCAGCTTAGTTTCTGCTACTTCTTTCTCTCTTTCTATGAAAACAAAAATCTGCTTTTACTGTATTTGTGTTTCTTCCTACTTTATTTTGCTTTTGCGTCATCTTAAAAGTACTCAGTTGTATTTATTACTGCTTGGTGTAACTCATTCTAAGCCTTTTAGTTTAAGCACTTGGGCTTCAGACCAGTTGTTTTACATTAAGAAGATTTGTGGTCTGCACTGTAGTGGCAGAACAGGTAGCTTACATCCTTCTAAGTTGGGAACTGTTGATTGAGGGCTCAGTGTCTGTTATTCTAAAAGTGTATTAATTCTGGTTTAAGCACTTGGGCTTCAGGCCAGCTATTTTACATTAAGAGGGTTCGTGGTCTGCACTCTTGTGGGAGGAGAGGCTGGACTCTGCCCTTCTGAGCTGGGAATTTCTGGTTAAAGGCTTATAGTGCCTGCATATTTGAACTGCTTCTTACTGAAATTGGTACACCTTGTTTGCTGTGGCATAGACTAGATCCAGGCCTGCTGAATCTAGCTTTGTTTGTATAACTTGAGCACTAATCAGGCATTCTTTAAAGTATTCAATTGTATTTATTACTGCTTGGTAGTAACTTGATTAAAGTGTAGCTATCATTCTAAGTCTTTTGGATTAAGCACTTGGGCTTCAGACCAGTTGTTTTACATTAGGAAGGTTTGTGGCCTGCACTGTGGTGGCAGGACAGGTAGCTTACATCCTTCTAAGTTGGGAACTGCTGATTGAGGGCTCAGTGTCTGTTATTCTAAAAGTGTATTAGTTCTGGTTTAAGCACTTGGGCTTCAGGCCAGTTATTTTACATTAAGAAGGTTCATGGTCTGCACTCTTGTGGGAGGAGAGGCTGGACTCTGCCCTTCTGAGCTAGGAATTTCTGGTTAGAGGCTCACAATGCCTGCATATTTTAACTGTTTTCTTACTTGAATTGGTACACCTTGTTTGCTGTAGCATAGATTAGATCCAGGCCTGCTGAATCTAGCTTTGTTTGTATGCTTGTTATTTCCCTGAAATGCTAATTCCACCTAAAACGCAGCTTTTCAGTGCTTCTGTGGATCCCTAGTGATATCTGCATTGCTTACTGTACTTATTTCCTTGTTTCACTTGAAAGAAAGTTACTGTTTGTCATTTTTGCATTTAAGTTACTTGTAACACATTGCATTTAAGTTACCTGACACTTGCTCACTAAAGCAATTATATAAGTCAGCACTAAAAAATTAAAAGCACTACACCCTCACAAACTTCCCTTGAGTACCTTGTTCCCCATTGGCCCTTTTTTTCAACTATAAAGGAATTCCCAATACTATTCTAGCATGTCCAAAGGTCAGTTGTCAATCTCCTCTCCAGCCCAGCTGGTGAATCTGGGAATCTTGAGGCAATGTTACAACTGCCTCATGTACACAGACAACCCTCTCCTCCTCCCAACAAATTCCAACACATGTGAGAGATGCAACCATATAGCCAAACTGGAGGCTAAGCTCTCTCAACTCAGTACTGGCATAACCAGTCAGGAGGAGAAGGAAACCACACTCACTACAATTCCAGTCTCACATAGACCTACCACGACAGCAAACCAAACACATAAACACACAAAAACATACTTGGAGGCCCTAAATAAAAATCTGGCTAAGCAGCAGAGACCTCCAAAGCAGACACCCAAGCAACCGCTACCCCAAAACAAAACACGTGCAACACATAGCTCACAAAGCCAGTGTGCCAAACAATCACAGCCCTTAAGGCTAAACAACACACCTGATGCACTTGTAATAGGTGACTCTATCATAAGGCACACTGACGTCCCGCTCACCAGGCTGAACAAGGAGAAGGTTACGGTGACCTGCCTGTCGGGCGCTAGGATCCGCCACATAACACAAGCACTCAGGTCACTCCAAGGCAAGTACAAATATGACTCAGTCATTGTCCATGCTGGTGTGAATGACCTGAGACGTACCTCTCTGGACTACATGAAAAGAGGCATAGAGGAGCTCTGTGAGCATGTAGCCCAGGCCGGTATGACCCTGACCTTGAGTAGCATCTTACTCTCACCAAGAATGATGCCACAATATGAAGACAAGATGATCAATTTCAACAATTGGCTTAAGTATTGGTGTCATTCAAAGGGGATCCAATGCCTGTCAGCCTGGGATGACATGCTTGACAAGCCATGATGCTTCGCTAGGGACGGCTTGCACCTGTTACCCCTGGGCGTTCGGATATTGGCAAAGGGTCTTGCTACCCCCTTAGTGCCTTTTTTAGGCAAGGCTCAAAAGACAAACCCACCTCCATAGGTATCACAAGGGATAAGAAACTAAGAGTAATGCTACTCAACGCCAGAAGTCTAAACCTCAAGATGCACTCACTCAAAACTCTCCTTAACATGGAGAACATCAATATCTGTGCAGTAACAGAAAGCTGGTTCAAGGCTCCCAAGAGCACCCCAGCACTACCAGGTTATACCTCATACCATGCTTTTTGGCCCCAAAACGTGGACCGAACCACAAAAGGAGGGGGGGTATCAAAATTTGTCAAAGATACCCACACCTCCAGGTTGGTGGCACAGCACAAAGCATCAGAGACTATCCATGTGCAACTAACAGTGGGTAAAACTGCCTTCCAGTTTATAGCCTGCTACAGACCACCCTCCCAAACCCAGGAACCCCACTCAGCCTTCCTGAGAACACTGGAAAATATGATGGTCTCTCCAAACACCATTATATCGGGAGACTTCAACTACCCAAACATAGACTGGGAGCATTACTCTAGCTCCAACACCCTAGCCCAAAGCTTCCTAGAATTTATAAACTCAAATGCTATGGAACAACTTGTTACCACTCCCACAAGAGGGGAAAACATACTGGACCTGATCATCACCAACATAGGGACTTTATGCTCCAGACCAGAAGTGTATCCCTCACTGGTAAGATCAGACCATAAACTAATCTCACTGGATATTCATATCCCGACCTCACCCCATGCCCAGAAAACCACAGTGAAAAACTTCTCTAATGCAAACTTCACACTCCTCAAAACTGAGCTGGAATCCTTCAAAGCCCCCAGGCCTGTGGAAAATACGGCCCAGACAGCAGAATCCTTTATAAACACATTCTATGAACACCTTCAGGAATGCATGGATCATGCAATCCCAAATGAAACCAAGACCCAATCCTCCAAAGGCAGACGTCCTGTCTGGTGGACCCCAGCCATAAATAAACTATACAATAGAAGGAGGAAGCTACTACATGATAGAGCAAAATCCCAAAAAGGGAATGCATCTCTGATCAGTATTAGCAAAAAACTATGGGCACTCATAAAATCGTCTAAGGCCAGCTTCGAGAGAAAAATTGCACAGGACACTAAGGATAATCACAAGGCTTTCTTTAGTTATGTTAGGAACCTGGGTGGGAATTCCCAGATATGCTCAGAATTAGTCCAAAATGACAAAAAATACACCGAACCCACAGACATTGCCAACATCCTAGCTGACAGGCTCAGCGCAACCTTCTCCCCCTCCCCCCACCAAAAGGGCAAATATCTATCCCAGCAGAGTGCTGCCCCCCTGACATCTCAGATGCTCAGGTAAGAGCTGCCCTCTCCAAAGCAAAAAACATAGTATCAATGGGACCAGACGGTGTCCCGGGCTGCATCCTACATGAACTCCAAGAAGAGCTAAACCCAAACATAAAACTACTGTTCAAGTCTCAGCCTTACTACAGGATATGTACCCAAAGAGTGGCGTATAGCAACAGTGGTCCCTCTCGACAAAGGTGGTGCCTCAACGGATCCTGGAAACTATCGCCCCATAAGCCTGACTAGCTTGGTCTGCAAAGCTATGGAAAGGATCATCATGGACCTCATAAATAAAGATATTGGGGACCTACAGACACTGGATCCTACCCAGTTCAGCTTTGTTAAGGGCAGATCCTGCCTCTTAAACCTGGTCGATTTCTTTGAAACAGTCACCAAGGCCATTGACGAGGGGAAGGTGGTCCACACAGCCTACCTGGACCTCGCAAAAGCCTTCGATACAATACCCCACTCGGGCATTATAGATAAGCTCACCAGCTTAAATATAAACCCCTATGTCACTAGATGGGTTGCAAATTGGCTCAAGGACAGAACCCACATGGTTAGAATTGCTGGAGCCATGTCAGACTTCAAACCAGTTACAAGTGGTATTCCACAAGGCTCAGTCCTGGGACCTCTCTTATTTGGTATATATTTCTCGGAGGTACAGGCCAACATGGAAGGACTGTGGCTGACTAAGTTCACAGATGACTGCAAACTGGGCACCATAATCGACTCTCCAGCTGACACAAGCATCCTCCAAAAGGGCCTCATAGAAACAGACAACTGGTGCCAGAGCCATTGCCTCAGGCTAAATGCCAAAAAGTGTATAGTCATCCCCTTTGGCAAAAACAAAGTGCCCACAAATTACCACATAGGTGGTAATCCATTAAGTATGGAAGAAGTAATTAGGGACCTGAGGACCCAAGTTGATAGCAATCTCTCTTTTGACAACCACGTGGCCAAAGTGGTTAGAAAAACATTTTATATAGCCCACCTAATCATGAAGGGATTCACATCTAGATCAGGGGAGGTCATCGTGCCTCTTTACTCATCCCTCATCGGGCCCATAATTGAGTACAATGCCCCTTTTGGGATGTACCTTACCAGACACCTGCAGCAACTGGAAAGACCCCAAAAGTACCTCACCAAGAGGATCAAAGGGCTCAAACAGATGCCATATGCTGCCCGGTTAAAGAAACTCCAGCTCTACTCAGTGGCATACCGCCTGCTCAGAGGTGATCTGTGCCTGACGTATAAAGCCATGTCCAACCCGGAATTAATGGACATGCTGCACCTCAGAAAATCCAAATCCCATCGAGCTACGCACTCGAGAGACTTGAACATCAGCACTGAAATAAATAGGACATGCTGGAGGGACAGATTCATAACCCAGAGGCTCCCTTCACTCTGGAATAAAATCCCAGTCCAGGTTAGGCAGAGTCCCTCATTGACTCTCTTCAAGAGGAATCTTGATGAGTGGATGGGAGATCGTAGGTTTACCCTGGGTATCACTTCTGTGTCACTGTTAGACAGAGGCACAGTATACTAACCTCGAAAAAGGGCATAGCAAAATTAATTTAAAATGGGTGGTGAAAGCCAAACACACTCTGGCTAGGCTTATAAATGCCCTAGGGCAGATAGCCTAGTATGAACCTATGAACCTATAAAAGAGCAAAAGGCATTGCAAAAACAAAGTTGGCGGATGTTTGTCCTTTGCAACAGTGACTGAACAAGAGAAGCAAACAATTATTATCCCCCACAATCATCACATTGCTACACTGATTGTGTGATATTACCATAACCAAGTGGCTCATCAAGGATGTCACATAACAGAAGGTGCAACCAGGGCTGCAGGTTTCTGGATCCTTGGTGGTAAATGCCTGACGTCTGCAGTTATTCACAAATGTGTTATCTGTCGTAAACTGAGAAGGGGATTAGAAAGTCAAAGGATGAAAAATTTACCAGAAAATAGAGTGACTCCTGAACAACCATTCACTAGTGTGGGTATTGATGTTTTTGGCCCATGGACTGTGGTAACCCGCCGCGCTAGAGGAGGTAGTGCTGACAACAAATACTAAGCAGTATTTTTTACATGTCTGTCTACACGAGCTGTACATATAGAACTGATTGAATCTGTGTCAGCTTCCAGTTTTATTAATGCCTTGAGAAGATTTTTTCAATCTGTGGCCCCAGCAATGTTACTTTGCTCTGACAGAGGGACAAACTTTGTGGGAGCTTGTAAGGAACTGAATATTTGTGCAGGTGATACAGCAGTATGAGATTATCTACAAGACAAAGGATGCATGTGGGTCTTCAATCCTCCTCACTCATCTCATATGGGAGGTGCTTAGGAAAGACTAATAGGTGTAGCTAGATGTATCTTGGATGCAATGTTGCTCCAAGATAAACCTACTCGTCTGACCAATGAGAGTTTAAGTACTGGAAGTTATAGCTATTATGAATGCAATACCTTTAGTACCAGTGTGTAAAGATCCATATAATTCTGAGGTTCTTACAGCAGCCATGCTTTTGACTTAAAAGACAAACTCTTTGTTGGTTCCTTCTGGTAACTTTGAAACAGCAGGCCTTCATGTAAAACAATGGAAGCAAGTTCAGAGTCTTGCTGACACCTTCTGGTAAAGATTTAAAAGGGAATACTTGTCCACCTTACAAAGTCACAGAAAATGGACCCGAGACTATCCAAACGTTAAAGTAGGTGATGTTGTGCTAATGAAGGACAGTCTAAAATGCAGAAATGAATGGCCTGTGGGACTTATTGTTGACACATTGCCAAGCAGAGATGGCAAAGTGAAAAAGGTGAAAGTAAGAGTTGTCAAACAAGGAACTGCTAAAGTTTATTTGAGACCACTCTCGGACACTGTAGTTCTTGTTTCTGAAAATGGTTAAAATGTGTTATTATGTGTAGTAATATTAATAAGTATTAGTGGCATCCCGTAATATGCCAGACAGCGAGTATTCTGCCCTTCATAGCAATTCAGGCAGTTTATATTATAGTTGTACAGTTTGGGCATTTTTGATCTGTTGCTGCCATCTAGTGGCCTTCTATTTGTAACAGTTCGATTAACTTGTTTTTTTCAATAATCATTTTTATTGTTTTGCAAAACCATTATACATTTCACACACTATTTACATTATGTACAATATTGCTTCCAATGTTTTAGTTCCATTTTGAATTTCCCTATTATACATTAAGAGTAAATATAATTTTAACCAAGTACAGGAAAATAAAATCACAAAAAATTAAACATAAAAGCATCTACTATAGACAATTATAAACCAACTCAAGCCAATAATTTGTATTATTTCTACATTTTCTATCTAATCCAAGAATGTGTTGGTACACATACATAATGTCCTGACGGAAAGTGGATAGGAACCGCTACGCCAAAATAATATTAAAGATGTGTTCCCAAATTTTTATGCTGTTTATACTTTTCTTATTATTTCTAATTAACAATTTGTGCGCTAATATATGCTTAATCGCTAAAAGCCTGAAATTTTGACACGACACCTGTGCTGGGTTCAACCAATTTGTGGCTATATATAATTTCATTAGTAAACTAATATTCATAATTACAATCTTTTTTGTTTTGTCCAAATTCTCCGGTGGAATATGTAAAATCAGAAATTCCCAGGAGAGTGTTGAGTTTTGGTAACCCATTTTTTGTAGTTGTAACTTTAACGAATTCCATAATTTATAAATGCACTTGCAACTCCAGAACATGTGTAACAGGTCTGCTGTCTGATCTACACACTGTGGACATTTAGGTGACGAATCAAATTTATGAAGTGTTAGATGGGTATAATATGCATTGTTAAATATCATCAATTGAGTAAAGACCAGTTTTTGAAGTGATACTGATTTTAATGTTAAGTTAAACGCCTCTACTATTTTACTGTCGTCTAGGGATGGCAATTTCTCTCTCCAGTATTTCGATAACAAAATATGATTATTATACTTTCTCTCTTTTGCCATTTTATACACTGAGGATATATATTTTCTATCTTGTTGCAATGCTTCCCACAGATGACATGAAATAACTAGTTCCTCTTTTTTAATTTCCGAACTGGTAAAATAATTTATGGCCAAATCTTTTAACTGCCTCATTATAATTAAATAAGAAATGGGAAGATTCATCTCTTTTAAGATATCATGTACCGCTACTCCTAAGAAGGGGTATAAATCCCTTACAGTTAATTCCTTAATAAATGGATATTTCTTTAAGTCTATCAGTTGATTCCCAATAGTTATATTAGGATTCCCATCAAACGGTTGAAACATCATCATATATTTTAAAAGGTTCAAGGAGGCAAACAGAGTTTGAGTCTCCATTGCCCATACCTTGATGTGCTCCATTAACTCATATTTACTCAATGTTTTTATATTCAAAAATGGTACAGCTTTAACATTAATTCCCTTCCCTTTTATATGCTTATAATTTAGCAGTACCCATTTGGGTATCCATTTTCTATTTTCACTGTCCAAGTAAGACACCCTTACAATCCTATTGGCCTGAATCACTGTATAATACATCTCAAAATCCGGTAAATCCAACCCCCCCCCCTCGTTTTAGGAGCCATCAGTTTCTCATAGGATATTCTCGTTTTGTAACAGTTCGATTAACTTGTTTTACAGCATTATAGCAAGCCTCAGGAAGTGATGTAACTCAGTCAGGAGGCAGCTTTCTTTCACTTATAGCCATGTTCACAAAAAACACATTCACATAGACAAAAAAAGAAACATCAAACGAAAACTGCAGCCAACTGGAAAATCTTTACTTCTTAAAAAGATTCTGGTACCTTGGCCTTCGCCTTCATTGGAATAAATTATTCTGAATAAAGCCTGTATTTAAATACACCAGTTAATTCAATTAAGCAATTAAATAAATTCATCAATTAAATAAGTGTAATTGAAAAACTTTTACACTTATCACAAAATATTATTACAATTCATTTAATATAAATATTAATATTATTACTTTCAATATTAATTTACATATTTAAATTTCTAAATTCATTCCATTTGGAAACAGGGTTTTATAATTTGCTATAAAATTTGATTCCATTCTCAATAGTTTTTTCTGAAAATTAATGTTGCCCCCCCACCCCCATCAGGTTTGGCCAATACACTAAATATAAGATCCGCACATCCACCACCATGAAACTGATGAAAATGATTAGCTACTGGACTATCCAACCTTCCATTCCTGATGTCTCCCAAATTTTTTTTATTTATTTATTTTACATTTGTTAACCGGGCTAGTCCAACTGGATACATGTCCATTTTCAGTGGAGGCCTGAGGAGAAAAGCTCCACTATCTAATACTTAACAAGCTAAGAATATACAAGTTATACAATAAAACCATTTTCATAAACTTCTTACTGGCTATCTAAGTGTCTGAGTACAATGTGAGTCAATAGCATGAGTCTATAATAGATGCTTTACTAGGTTATGAAAGTTTTAATATAGACATATGTAACAAAATCTATAATTTTATATAACTAATGAGCTATAGCCAGAAACATTTTTTTAAGGGGAAAGTGAATAGTCCTAGAGTAAATGGAAGAGAGGAAAGGAAGATCAGGTGAGAGGAAAGGAGGGAAAAAAAGCAAGAGAGCAAGGTTACCCAGGGTTATTGCAAGAGCAAAGCCAGTGGTTAGTTAGGAAGAGTTTTAGATTGGTTTTTAATAGTGAAATAGAAGTCAGGGATGTAAGTTCTGGTGGTAGTAGATTCCATATTTTGCCAATTGAGTTAGAAAATATAGAGTCACCTGCTACATTATTTGCTCTAGAGGTTTTTACAAGAGTTTTGTTACAGGAACGTAGATTCCTCATGTTGTGGTAGGGCTTTATGAGGGTAGAGAGCATTGGTGTGTTTTCAGGGTGGTAGAGGACTTTGTGGGCAATAGTGAGTTGATAGTATTGTATGAGGTGGGGTAGTTCCAGCCACCCTAGTTTTATAAGATTCAAGCAATGGTGAGTTCTGTATGGAGAGGCAGTGGCAAATCTGGCGATGTTGTTGTATGATGTGGCTAGTTTATTGAGGTTGTACTTAGACAGATTAGTGTATATAGAAGAAGCATATAAAAGGATTGATATTAAGTGGGTTCTAGCTATAGTAGTTCTAGCCTCAGGAGTTAGGAAAGATTTGATTCTATAGAGTGAACCGAGTTTCCTGTTAGTTGTTTTTATAGTGGAGTTGATATGACAGTCAAATTTTAGTTGGTTGTCGATAGTAATACCCAAGAGTTTCGTAGTTTGGTCAGGAGTGATAAGTGTGCCATTGTTTGATGTAAGTGTGAAATCAATGGAGGGTGATAGGTGAGTGGGTAGAAAGAGCAGAAGTTTGGTTTTCTTGGGGTTTAGTAGGAGACAGTGGTTAGAGAACCATTGCTCAATGGTGGTGAAGTTGTGTTGTGTTAGTGAATGAAGTTCAGTCTGGGTTGAGGCAGAGCAAATGATGGTTGTGTCATCAGCATATTGAATACAAGTAGATAGAGGAGTGGCTAGATGCAGATCGTTGATAAAGATGGAAAACAGAAGAGGACCTAAGATGGAGCCCTGAGGAACTCCTATAGAGGTGGGGAGAAGATTTGAGAGATGGTTGTCCCAGAGAACTGCCTGTTCGCCTTTTTCAAGATAGGATGAGAACCAGCTTAAGGCTTGATTGTCAAGAGAGAGGGAACGTAAGCGTTGTAGGAGAAGTTGATGATTAACCATGTCGAAGGCTTTAGACAGGTCTACAAAGAATGCAGAGGAAGTAGTGTTATTGTTGCGATTTATGTTGATAGAGTCGATGAAGGATAGTAGGGCGGTGGTAGTACTGTGGAATGGGTGAAACCCATGTTGGCAGGTAGCTAGGAGATTGTTGCTTAACAGGTGATTAAGTAACTGTTTGTGAATACATTTCTCCATAATTTTTGCAAGAGGAGATAGTAATGCTATGGGGCGGTAGTTAGAATACTCTAAAGAGTCACCGCCTTTGAAGAGAGGGATGATGTGGGAGATTTTCCAGACAGAAGGGATAGTGCATTCTTTTACAGTCCTATTAATTAGTAGAGAGATGGGAGTGCAGCTATTGCTTTGGCACCTATTTGGAGGTATTCTGCAGGTAATTTATCTGCTGAAGGGGTTGTTGGCTTAAGTTTTTGAAGTAAGGACAAAATGTAGGAGGTAGGTATGGGTTGGAGGTGAAATGGAGGAGGGGTGGAGCTAGGTTTAGTAAGTTTGGAGATGTCAGGGCTTTGTTGATCAGCTAGCTTTAGAATGGCTGAAGTAAAGTAGGTGTTAAAGGCATTAGCTATTTCTGAGGGGGAGTTTGGTGTTGGAGCCTTGTGGAGTAGGTGTGGCTGGTTTGCCAGGGGATAGAAGAGTATTAATAGCAGACCAAAATGTATTTGGTTGGTGGAGGGAAGATTGTTGTAATTGAGTGTAGAAAATTTTTTTATCATGTAGGATAGCTTGTTTCGTCATATTTCTTTTTTGTTTAAACGAGAGATGGTCAGTTATATTTTTAGTGGTTCGCCATGTGTTCCAGGCTTTGTTTCTTTTAAGAATTAGTTGCCTAGTTTTGTTAGAGAGCCATGGTGCTGTTTTAGCTTTTATACGTATGGAACGCAGTGGGGCATGGTGTTCAAGGATGGTGAGAAAGGTATTATTGAAGTGGTTAACCGCTTCATCTATTGGGAGCATTTTAAGAGGTGACCAGTTGACTTGCATAAGTTCATTTTGAAACAGATTGGGGTCAAAATGCTTTTTATAGCGGGATGATCGAACATGGGTTGGGATGGAAAGATTAGTTTTATGCCTGATGATATAAGTTAGGGAGTGATCACTAAGGTCATCTGGGAGGGTCCCTGTTGTATATTTTTGCTGGGGACTGTTTGTTAAGATCCAATCAAGTACTACTTCTTTGTTACTATGCTTGTTTGCTCTTGTAGGGGTGTTTATGTGTTGAGTAAAGCCATGCAGGTTAATAAGAGTAGATGGATTAGTATGTTCACATGAGTTCCAGTCAATATTCAAGTCTCCTAAAAGTATTGTTTCTTGGAGGAGATTTAGAGAAAGCCAGTTTAGCAGGTCTTCTAATATAGTGGGATTTTTGCCTGGAGGAATATAGGTACAGATAATATTTATATTTTTGTGAGGATTGATTTGGAGTTTTGTGATAATTAATTCAGCATTTGTGTCAGCTAATAGGGTATGATTTATTATGCTTAGGTGCAGGCCCGTTTTGTAGAGTATAGCTACTCCACCTCCTTTTTTGTTTAAGCGGTCCTGTCTGAGGATATTGTAGCCAGGGGGGAGAATTTCATTGTCTTTTATTGTAGGTTTGAGCCATGTTTCAGTTAGACAGAGAATGTCGAACTGTTGGACTTCAAGTAAAGCATGTATTTGTGGTATTTTATTGCAGATGCTACGTATATGAAGTTGGGCAATTGAGAGTGATTTGGGAGGTTTGGTAGGTAGGGTTGGCTTTGGATTAGCTAGATGGCAGTTGTTTAGTACTGGAGATAGGTCAGGGCCTGGGTTGGGGTGTATGTCTCCATGTATTAGTGAGCTAATTAATAAAAGGTTATAGAATTGTGATGGTTTGTACTGGTAAATATCACATTTTTTGGGGTTATGAATACAATATTTGGTGTGAGTAAGACGGTGGTATTTAGGTAGAAGATAAGAGGTTTTATAGATGATATTAAGATTGTTAATGAGTGTAGGTGGGGGAGTAGTTAGGGTATATTTGCGTGGGATAGTAAGAGTTGTGGGTAAGCTTAGTTCATAGGAGGTTGAGAGATAGGTAGTGGTGAGGGTAGTTAAGAGAGTTAGTAGTAGGGTGGGGTGATGTAGGATAGGCATAGTTAGGTTGGATATAAGTGAGTGAATTGACAGGATGTGGTCTAAGGTGTAGGAGGGAGGGGACTAATTATGGAGGGGGTGGGGACAGGAAGCTGTTGTGAATGGTAGAATGAGAGGGGGAGTGGTTATGTAGAGATAAATGTAGAGGTCCTAGGGGCGGGTGAGATTTGGGGGCAGGGAGGGGAGCAGAGTGAGCCCGAAGGGCGAACGGAGCGGGAAGACACTAAAGAGTAGTAGTGCACAGAAAACAATTAGTAAAGGTGGAGAACCAGAAGGTAAGCTTGTTACAGGTATGGAAGAGGCAATACAGTGGAAGTATAGCGAGTGGTGAGTGCTCAGACTGTTTAGCAGCAAAGTAAAAGTAAGAAGAGAGGTCTGTAAGAGGCCAGGGAGAAAAATAGAAGAGCAGATTGTGAGCTAGGAGATACAGGTACAAGAGGAAGGGTACAGGAGAGTTAAAGAGCAGCTAAACAGGGAGTCAAGCCAAAGTTAGAGGATGCCACCTAGTGACCAATAGATTAAATGTTCCATAATACTTAATTTTACCTTCCGTTTTGTCTGTCCTATATACCATCTTTTTATCTCACAATTACAACCTATTATATAGATTACCCCAAAGGAATTACAATTAAAATAATCAATGGCATTATATTTAATGCCATTTATTTTATTACCATCCAAATTCACAATTTTTTTACAGACTTTACAACGTCCACATGCAAAAGCTCCTGCATTGTTAGCTCTGTCCCTCCTGCCTTTATATCTAACCAACTCTTTAAATTACTACACCTACTATAGGAAAAACAATATTGTTAGGAATAGTTGTTTTTAGAAAAACATTAATTTTCAGAAAAAACTATTGAGAATGGAATCAAATTTTATAGCAAATTATAAAACCCTGTTTCCAAATGGAATGAATTGATGAATTTATTTAATTGCTTAATTGAATTAACTGGTGTATTTAAAAACAGGCTTTATTCAGAATAATTTATTCCAATGAAGGCAAAGGCCGAGGTACCAGAATCTGTTTAAGAAGTAAAGATTTTCCAGTTGGCTGCAATTTTCGTTTGATATTTCTTTTTTCACTTATAGCCCTCATGAAGTGCAGTCATGATCTTCTTTTCCCAGGCCCTGGCATTCACATCTCCTGTGAGTAATTTGTATGCTGTAATTCTTTGTATTTAGAAGTGCTGTATATTGTATATATTCCGATATGTTGCTATTTGTATTGTGTTGCAGTTTTACAAGTAGTAAAGTTAAGAAATCTCAGTAAAACTACAAGAAACCCTGATTCATTCACTTATTGGATTTTCTTAAAGTGTTAAGCTGTCTGTTTAGCTGCACTATGCCTTGCACAGTGCTGTGAGAACGGAACAGCTATATTTAATAATATTTGATCAGAATTTAGCAGTTTACCTCACACTAAGACAAATAAAACTGTTGACTTTATCTATGAGATTTAATTGGTAAAATGGTATGTTACGTGTTTGGCTCCATTACTCTTGCAAGGATGCTTGGTATTTATTAGTTTGTAAAATGGTAGGTTACATGTTCAGCTCCATTCCTCTTGCAAGGATGCTTGGTATTTATTAGTTTGTAAAATGGTAGGATACTTGTTCAGCTCCATTCCTCTTGCAAGGATGCTTGGTATTTATTAGTTTGTAAAATGGTAGGTTATGTGTTCATCTCCATTCCTCTTGCAAGGATGCTTGGTAGTTTGTAAAATGGTAGGTTACGTGTTCAGCTCCATTTCTCCTGCAAGGATGCTTGGTATTTATTAGTTTGTAAAATGGTAGGTTATGTGTTCGGCTCCATTCCTCTTGCAAGGATGCTTGGTATTTAGCTTCTGTCCCCTCAATAACTTTACCTGCGAAGATGCCCTACATTACTCTTTTTCGGCATTTCTTCTAACAAAAAGAAATCTGAAGTTCCTGCTCTTTATTTAAACACTGTTCTCTTACCTTCCTACTTTCTCCTCAATCTTGCTCTCTTAATGTCCTTTCAAGGTCTAGAAGGCAATTGAAGATTATCACTTCCTCATCAAAAATGCAGACCTTCTTCCCATATTGAAAGAATTCTACAACATAAATATAACATAAATCAAAAACTGACTAACTTGATAACAGCCATTAATAAAAAATGGGCTTAGGTTCAGAATGCTACCAGCATTTACTCCAGATCTGTTACTTGAAGTCGTGACTTGTACTCTGGAAACAAATTTGCTATATAGCAAATTTATGGTGAAATATTACATAAGAAGCCTGAAGATTTTGAAAAGAGATGGGACCAGGAAAAAAAAAACATTTTTTTTGATTGCTCATAGTATCTGAAACGTGTTTGTAGTATCCAATTGATATGTGTGTGTGTGTGTGTGTGTGTGTGTGTGTGTGTGTGTGTGTGTGTGTGTGTGTGTATATATATATATATATATATATGTATATATATATATATATATATATATAGGTCTACTTTACAATACAGAAATCTCACTTACCCGACTTTCATAATGCTGAGATGAAAAAGCTGACAACCCCATATCACTGACGTCCCAGAATACTGACTTTCCCCTCCGGGTAAGTAACCACTTGGCCACCATGTTGAACTTTGCGCCTTACCCTCGCAGTCATACGATCTCATGGTGTTGCTATATGTATTTGGGGGGTGGGGGCACAGCCCCCAACATCGGTGGGTTTAATTTGCTTTGGTTTTAATTTACTTTTCAGGCTGGCCAAGCAGTTACTTACCTGGATTGGAAAGTCGGTGTTCCAGGGTATTGGTGACATGGGGTTGTCATCTTTTTCATCTCGACATTATGAAAGTCGGGTAAGTGGGATTTCAGTCTTAAACCACCTTAAATCTTTTGGCCACTATACACTACAAATACTTTTACTAATGTAATATAGTTGCAATTTACACTATCTGTCTTTGTATCCATTCTCTCTTGCTTTCTTTATTTCTGTGGCTGAATAAACAGAATTGATTAAACTGTATTCTTACTTATGAGAATATACAAACAGAATTACTAATTACTAAACATTTAACACACTGGGTTTATTTTCTTGTATTGTGTACCTCTGTAATATGTATTTGTCTTGTATATCTACTTCAATTTGTATTATGTAAAAACTTTCCTGACTTTCAAAGTTAAGCTGATGTTATGTAAAAATTTCTGTGATTGTATGGAAATTTTATGCATGAGCCTCCACAAAATATCAATAAATAATAAATAATAATAATAATATATATATATATATATATATATATATATATATATATATATATATATATATATATATATCTCAGTGGGTGTTGATGCTTTGCTTGACAGTGTGCTTGGTCAACATCTGTTTAATTGTCCACTTTGGTTGACTAAACAAATGGTCAATAGATATGAGATTGGGAATATTCCCTTTCCACAATCTTATGTGATCATGGAGTTAAAATATATAATTACTGGGGCTGCGGGGAGCTTAGTTTTTTGTGTCCGTATCACTTAATCGAATGTTTAATTCACTGAACCTTTATTCATCGACTACTATATGTCGAATGTTATTTCAACAATCGACAAAATCTTTCCCAGAGTAATGAAACACTTGGCCAAAGGCACACTGGAACATAAGCCTCACAAAATCAAACCCACCCAAGTGATTCACCCCCCCCCCATACACCCCTCAACTATATAAACCAATTCTGACATCGCACTATGGTAGGGAAAAGGGCAAAGTTGTGGTGCTGGCCTAGTGCTTCTTTACCCTGGGAAAGATTTAGTCAATTGATGAAACGACGTTTGACATATAGTGGTCAGTGAATAAAGGTTAGATGACTTAATGGTTCGATTAAGTGATATAGACCCTTGTTTTTTTATGTTTTGTTTTGTTTTATTTTATGTTCTACATGCACTGAGGATATTTCTCAGAGCATGCATAGCATTCTGTCGACATCACATTTTTGACATATTGCGGATTTTGTAATAACCAACTAGAAAATAAAAATCTTATGTCTTCCATCATTACATTAACATGGTTTCAACAGACTCTAAAAGCATAGTTTTACTGTCTTTGCTGTTTAGAATCTTATCCAGATTTGGCATATCTTTTCTTTCAAGAAGCAATCACCTGTGAATTTCATGGCTGCAGTCAGCATCAGCAGAGGTCTTTGAGCCCAGGAAAATTAAATCTTTCACTGCCTTTCCTTCTTCTCCATCTTTTTTTCAAATAGCTCATATGACCAGATAACATAATTCTGCTTATTTATTTATTTATTTGATGTTAAGCAACAGACAAGCTTTTGTGCTTTCTACTTTCAATTTCATCAACAGGCTCTTCAACCCTTCCTCACTTTCCCTAATCAGAGTGGCATCATCTGCATACCTGAGGTTATTAATATTTCTCCTAGCAGATTTGAGTCTGACATCTAATTCATCCATCACAGCATTTCATATGATATATTCAGAATGCAAATGGAACAAACAGGATGGCAATATACAGACTTGTACCCCTGTTCTAATCCTGAAACACTCTGTTGTTGCATTAATTTCTAATGGTTTCTTCTTGTTCTGCATACAGATCCCTTACCTGGTATCCCAATTTCTCTAAGAACTTGTCACAGTTTGTAGAATATAAACCAGAACATAGTCAATAAAGCAGAACTTTTGGTCAAGATTCTTTTCCTTTTTGTATAAAGTTTGTTGACGTTGTGGTTCCATCACGTGGGTTTGTTTCTGAGGTTTGCCCTGCACTTGCTCCTGCAGGATACAGTTGCATCCATGTCACTGTGTACATGCTGGTATAGTGTGGTGGTGTACATTTCTGTACATTCTATGGCGTTAACTGGGTTTGGTGGGATTTGAAGCTTGCAAATGCATCACTTAGGAGTAGGTAGTTTGACTTAAAGAAATTTCTAAAGGTACCTTGGGTGGAAGGGATTTTTGGTTTTGGTTTTATTTTGAAGGAGACTGTTTTATGGTCAGACCTAACAAGTGATGAAGATACATAAGAAATGGTGCAAGATGTTCCCATGTGAGTAAAGACAAGATACAAGATGTTACCCCCCTTAGTGGGTACTCTGACTAATTGTTCCAGGGCATTTGTATTGACAAATTCCAGCAATCTCTGTGTTTGTGCACTAGTGGTGGTGTAGGTTTCCCAGTCTATAGTTGGATAGTTTAGATTACTCAGGAAAATTGTATTGGGTTTAACACTGAGTGATTTTAGTTTTTGTAGATAGGCATTGTCACTTTCTTTTGTCATATATAGAGTTCTATAGCTAGCTAGTAAATAGTATGGGACCTTTCTGATGGATATTTGGACATGAAGAACCTCTAGTGCATTATACTGCTTTACCAGCCTGGGTGTGACTCTTTTCTGGATGTAGATTAATGCACCTCCCACCTTTATTCCCCTGCAAGGTCATGTTTTCCTTTGCTTGTATTGTTATGTTGGTTGGAATGCTGCTCAATGCTAGTCTCATACCTGCCTTGGACACATAGTCTGAGAGGTCCATCATGTCTCCCTTCATATACTCCAGGAAAGTACATGTCAAGTCAGTGATGCCAGCATGAACTATGACAGAGTCATACTGATACTTGTCCAAAGATCTGAGTGGGTGCATGATCTGATGGATAATGGTACCAGATAAGCAACTAAGTTGTTACTATCGCCTTGCTCAGCCTGGTCAGAGGCAAGAGGCACATCTATATATCTTACAATGCTGTCACCTATAACAAGAATGTTTGGTTATTGGCCATTTTGGGTCAATTCCTAACTCCTTCATCTTCCTCTCTTAAAACCCTCTTTTGCACAGTTTTGCGCATTTTTGTGCATAGCGCAACAGCGGGCAGCACCGCCTAATTGGGTTTAAACTATTCCTGGCTCCACAAAGTCTGCTCTTCACTTTTTCCCTTAGAACTGCTCTATCTCTCAATTTAAACACCATATTCTCATTCTAAGGCCCTTCACTGGTCCAATTAAGTAATCCTACAAGTTAGCACTAATAAACCATAAGCACTACTTACTCTTATACTCTCTACGATTACCCTGTCCTCTACTGGTCCGTCTTAAATTCAGTTTCCCTATATTACTCTAGCATGTCCAAAGGTCAGTCAGTGGTTTCCTCTCCAGTCCAGCTGGTGAATCTGGGAATTTTGAGGCAATGTTACAACTGTCTCATGTACATGGACAACCCTCTCCTCCTCCAAACAGGTTCAAATATATGTGAGAGATGCAACTATTTAGCCAAACTGGAGGCTGAGCTCTCTCATCTCAAAACTGGTGTAACCAGTCAGGAGGAGAAGGTAACCTCACACAACACAATTCCAGTATCACATAGTCCCACCACATCAGCGAACCAAACACATAAATACACAAAAACATACTCGGAGGATCTAAATAAAAATCTACCTAAGGAACAGAGACCTCCAAAGCAGACATCCAAGCAAACGCTACCTCAAAACAAAACACGCACAACACATAGCCCATAAAGTCAGTGTGCCAAGCAGCCACAGCCCTTAAGGCTGAATAACACACCTGATACTCTTGTAATAGGTGACTCTATTGTCAGACACACTGACGTCTCACTCACCAGGCTGAATAAAGAGAAGGTCACGGTGAGCTGCCTGTCCGGTGCTAGGATCCGCCACATAACGCAAGCACTCAGATCACTCCAAAGCAAATACAAATATGACTCAGTCATTGTACATGCTGGTGTGATTGACCTGAGACGTACCTCCCTGGACTACATGAAAAGAGACATAGAGGAGCTCTCTGATCATGTAGCCCAGGCTGGTATGACCCTGACCTTGAGCAGCATCTTACCCTCACCTAGAATGATGCCACAGTACAAAGACAAAATGATCGATTTTAACAATTGGCTAAAATTTTGGTGTCATTCAAAGGGGATCCAGTGTCTGTCAGCCTGGGATGACATGCTCGACAAGCTACGCTGCTTCGCTAGGGACAGCTTGCACCTGTCACCACTGGGCTTTTGGATATTGGCAAAGGCTCTTGCCACCCCCATAGTGCCTTTTTTAGGCAAGGCTCAAAAGTCAAACCCACCCCCATAGACAGCACAAGGAACAAGAAACTAAGGGTAATGCTGCTTAACGCCAGAAGTCTTAACCTCAAGATGCATGCACTCGAAGCTCTCCTCAGTATGGAGAACATCGATATCTGTGCAGTGACAGAAACCTGGTTCAAGACTCCAGAGAGCACCCCAGCACTACCAGGCTATACCTCATATCATGCTTTTCGGCCCCAAAACCCGGACCGAACCACAAAAGGAGAGGGAGTTTCCATATTTATCAAGGATATCCACACCTCCAGGTTAGTGGCATTGCACGAAGTATCGGAGACCATCCATGTGCAACTAACAGTGGGCAAGACTGCTTTTCAGTTTATAGCATCCTACAGACCACCCCCTCAAAGTCAGGAATCCCACTCGGCTTTCCTGAAAACATTGGAGAACATGAAGTTCTCTCCAAACACCATTATATTGGGTGACTTCAACTACCCAAACATTGACTGGGAGCACTACTCAAGCCCCAGCACCTTAGCCCAAAGGCTCCTGGAAATTATAAACTCAAATGCTATGGAACAACTAGTCACCACTCCCACCAGAGGGGACAACATACTAGACCTGATCATTACCAACATGGGGACTCTATGCTCCACACCAGAAGTATATCCCTCATTGGTAAGATCAGACCATAAATTAATTTCACTGGATGTCCACATCCCGACCCCACCCCCAGCCCAGAAAACCACAGTGAAAATCTTCTCAAAAGCGAACTTCTCACTTCTCAAAACCAAAGTGGAATCCTTCAAGGCCCCAGGGCCAGTGGAAACTACGGCCCAAACTGCAGAATCCTATATAAACGCATTCTACGGACATCTCCAGGAATGCATGGATCATGCTATCCCAAACAAAACCAAGACCCAATCATCCAAAGGCAGGCGTCCAGTCTGGTGGACCCCTGCCATAAATAAACTGTACAACAGAAGGAGGAAGCTACTACATGATAGAGCAAAATCCCTAATAGGGAAGGCATCTCTGATCAGTACTAGCAAAAATTACGATCCCTCATAAAATCCTCCAAGGCCAGCTTCGAGAGAAAAATTGCACAGGACACCAAAGACAATCATAAGGCTTTTTCAGTTATGTTAGGAACCTGGGATGCAACTCCCAGACTTGTTCTGAGTTGATTCTAAATGACAAAAAATACACTGAACCCACAGACATCGCCAATATCCTGGCAGACAGGTTCAGTGCAAACTTCTCCACCCCCAAAAGAGCAAGTATCTATCCTGGCAGAGGGCTGCCTCCCAAACATCTCTGATGCTCAGGTGAAGGCTGCCCTCTCCAAAGCAAAAAACACTGCTTCCATGGGACCAGATGGTGTCCCAGGTTGCGTCCTACATGAACTCCAAGAGGAACTAATCCCTCAAATAAAACAGCTATACAATCTTAGCCTCACTACAGGATATGTGCCCACAGAATGGTGTACAGCAACAGTGGTCCCACTCCACAAAGGTGGAGCCTCTACGGACCCTGGAAACTATCGCCCTATAAGCCTGACTAGCTTAGTCTGCAAGGCTATGGAGAGGATCATCATGGAGCTCATAAACAAAGACATTGGGGACCTACAGACACTAGATCCTACCCAGTTCAGCTTTGTCAAGGGCAGATCCTGCCTTTTGAACCTGGTTGACTTCTTCGAAACAGTCACCAAAGCCATAGATGAAGGGAAGGTAGTCCACACAGCCTATCTGGACCTTGCAAAGGCATTTGACACAATACCCCACTCGGGCATCATAGATAAGCTATCCAGCTTATAACCCCCTATGTCACAAGATGGGTCGCAAACTGGCTCAAAGACAGAGCCCACAGAGTGAGAGTTGCTGGAGCCATGTCAGACTCGAAACCGGTCACAAGTGGCATCCCGCAGGGTTCTGTCCTGGGACCACTCTTGTTCGGTATATACTTTTCCGAGGTACAGGCAAACGTGGAAGGACTATGGCTCACCAAGTTTGCAGATGACTGCAAACTGGGCGCCATAATCGACTCTCCAGCTGACACAAACATCCTTCAAAAAGGTCTCACAGAGACAGATAACTGGTGCCAGTGCCATGGTTTAAAGCTAAATGCCAAAAAATGTATAGTCATACCCTTTGGAAAAAACAATGTGCCCACAAATTACCACATAGGCGGAAACCCATTAAGTACAGAAAAAGTTATTAGGGACCTGGGGACCCAAGTTGATAGCAATCTCTCCTTTGAAAACCACATTGCCAAAGTGGTTAGAAAGACCTTCTACATAGCCCACCTCATCATGAAGGGTTTCACATCTAGATCAAGAGAGGTAATCGTGCCCCTTTATTCATCCCTCATCAGGCCCATCATAGAATACAATGCCCCTTTTGGGATGTACCTTACCTGACACCTGCAGCAATTAGAGAGACCCCAAAAGTATCTCACAAAGAGGATCAAGGGTCTCAAACAGATGCCATATGCTGCTTGGTTAAAAACCCCCCAGCTCTACTCAGTTGCATACCGCCTACTTCGAGGCGATCTATGCCTGACATACAAAGCTATGTCAAATCCAGAATTAATGGACATGCTCCACCTCAGTAAATCTAAATCCCTTAAAGCCACATGCTCAAGGGACTTGAACCTCAGCACAGAAATAAACAGAACTTGCTGGAGGGACAGGATCATAACCCAGAGGCTCCCTTCGCTCTGGAATAGAATTCCAGTTCATGTGAGGCAGAGCACCTCACTGAATCTCTTCAAGAAGAATCTCGATAGGTGGATGGGGGATCATAGGTTTGTCCCAGGGATTACTCCCGTGTCACTATTAGACAGAGGCACAGTAAACTAAACCTTAAAAAGGGCACAGTATACTCAAATCAAGGGGTGGCGTAAGCCATACAGAAACGGGCTAGGCTTATAATTGCCCCAGGGCAGATAGCCTAGTATGAACCTATGAACCTATGAACCTACAGGCACAGCATCTGTGACTCCTTGTGCTATGTGAAGAAGTAGGCTTAATATGCTGAGTGTGCTTCATGCCTGTGTTGTGTTTTGGTGGTCTTTGAAGTTTAGGCAGCTTAATCTTTAGAACCTCAGCATATGATGGATTATGTGCATTGTGATGTCCTTGGAGAAATGTTATGTGTGGTGTCTGACTATTTTGGTGTCTGAGTTTACTGAGTGTGAGATTTTTGCCCCAAAGGATATTATATATGTACATCTCTCACACACTGTATTATGCTGTCTGAGTAATAGATGATTGTCAGGCAGCATGATACAATTTTTGCACTGTCTGAAGATACCCATCTCAATCAGGCTGGCTAGAGAAGTTGTGGGGAAGTGCTGGCCCATGATACCGACAGAAATGACTCTGGTGGCATGGGTAACTATAACTTTCTGGAGTTTGGTTTTAGAATAATGTTTGGCTGAACTAAGTTTTTAAATTTCCATTTTATCAAAAGTCTTTTAGCTTGTGAGTAGTTTAAGGGGAAAGACTTTGCAAAATGATATGCATGTGCTTATCGTCAACAGCCAATAAATGGGGAGAGGGAGGGACTTATGTTGTCAAATTATCATAAAGGGTGGCAACAACAGATACACTGGGTTTAAGAACACAACTACAACAGGATGGGTGGAAGGAAAAACAATTAGACCCTTAGCTCTGAGATGACTGGCCTGGAACTGCCCCAATGGAAAGACTCCTGAGCTAGCCTGACATACACTAAGTACACAAGAATGAAACCAGGGCTTAATAACCCCAATGTAGGTTTAAAGACCTTAGCTAAAGCAGATACAGATTGTTAAAATGAATTTAAAATCAGATCAAGAAAGAAAACATTTATCTGTCTTTCTCTGTCTCAAACAACTATTACAATGTTAAGGATATCAAGGCGGACCAGCTTTTAAAGCTTCAGAGCACCTTCCACATGCCCAAACTGTCAAGCAGCTTGAGCTGAGCTGACTAAAAGACAAGTTTGGGTGCAAAGTCCCACAGAGCTTTCCTGCAGGCTGTGAGAGGAAGGCTGAACCCTGAAAGGATTATACTATGAACCAGAAGTGCAGCTGCTCAGATAGTGCCCTGTGCAGGTATCCATGAACCAGCGCCACACCCCCTCAACTCTTCAAGTGACTCATCTCTTTTAGTAAACAGCAAAAAAAAAAAACACTTTACTGTACTTGTATTAAGGTGATCTAATGATTGAATTATTACAGATCTATACCACCCCTCCCAAGCTCTTTCATTGAAGAGCCAAAAAATAAAATGGCCAGATTCAGAACACCTCCCCTCCTGCCCGTTTTTGTACCTTGTACTCAATCCTCCCTCCCGTTTATTAAAATAAACAAACAAATAAACAAACAAACAAACAAATAAATAAATAAATGCATAAATAACATGTTCTAGTTATAAACTGTAGCAAATTGCTTGCTGCAAATGTAGCAAACACTTGCTACAGTTTATGCCCTGCCTGCATAGAGTGCTATATTTTCAGCTCAGATTTTAGCAAAAAAAAAAAAAAAGATTTTTTTTCTTACTTTTTAATTGTAGCAAACTATTTGCTATAATGTAGCACTTAGTTGCTACAGTTTAGACCACACAAGGAGCGCTACAGCACTCAGGTTTGATTGCACATCCAGTACCAGCTTTTAAAAGCTGGTATTGCATTAAAGAATGAAAGATTTAACTCCCAATACTGTGTACCCAGGGTAGTTGCCCTCTCACTCCACCCTAGCTATGCCACTGCTAGGAACAACAAAACATTAATGTCCAGACCCTGGCATAAAAACACATAAAAAAAGGGGATGAAGAGAGGTAGAGGCTACTACAGCAGTAATCATTTGAACATCTACTGTTAGGGCAAATTCAACTTACACAATTGTGCTATGTTCATCATATTGATCACTGTTGCAGTAGCCTTAGCTATATGTGTAGATTATCATTGCTAACTACATTTGGGAGGTGGCAGGAGAAGAGTCCACAAAACCCTGGAGAATGGTCCTAGCAAAGCTTGATCTGGACCTAGAGAAGGATTCAAGCTTATAGTGCTTTGTAAAAGTATGTACAGAGGACCATGTACCCGCCTCTAGAATATTTCTAGAATTTAAACCTTTCCAAAAAGCCATAGATGAAGCCAAGGCTGTGGTAGAGAGGTCCTTGACCCTGACCTGAATAGATTTGTTATGTTAAGTATAACAATAAGTAATAGCCTTAGATAACCATTTGGATCATTTGGAAATACTCTGTTTTGACACAGGTTGTCTGTTCTTCTTACCTTCACAAGAAATAAATAATTGATCTGAAAATCTGAGAGATACAGTCTGAGTTATTTCTGGGCATCCAAGGTATTGAATACACTTTCTCCCTCATTTTTAGATTCAGTAAAGAAAAAGGGGAAATGGAGATGGACTAAAGTAAACTTTTGGTATAAAAGAAGGATTAGTTCCCAAAGAAACCCTGTTCTTATGAAAGATTAGGTAGGGTTGACTCACCATAAGAGGTTACAGCTCAGATAACCTTCTTGCAGACGTCAAAGCAATCAGTAAAACTGTTTCCCATGTTAAGAACCTTAAGTCAGCTAGATTAGCTGGCTCAAATGGAAAAAGTGTTAGCTTGTCTAACACAAAATTAAGATCCCAAGGAGGGGCCACTGGTTTACTTGGCAGATTCTTATGAAAAACCACTTTTAAGAAGATTTAACATGAGACTGCCTTGAAAGAGGATGAACTATGGGCAGACATGCTAAAATGGATGATAAACGAAGCTTGTGAGAGAAATAAGAAAGGCCATAGGTTAGTAACTCACACAAATATAGTAAAACCAGAAACAACTAGCTCTGAATGGGTGCTGGTTATGTGGCTGCCATCAACTAGAAAACCTATATGACTTTCTAGTAGCCGGCTTTCTTGCCTCTATTAGTACCTGCTGCATGTCCTCAATTAACAGGTGACTAAAAGACCTTATCATCCATGCAGCCAATTGAAAATGACTGATGTCGGAGTGTATCAAACACCCCTGCTCTCGTTTGAGTAAAGCCAGTCTGTGAGGAAGCCTGTGGTAATTGTCCTTGGCCATTTCTGAAAGAAGGTGGAACCACAGGTGCTTAGGCCAGAAGGGAGTCACCACAATGATCCTGGGATTTCCTTCTGAATCTTCAGAAGTACCCTGGATGTTAGTGGAAAGGGTGAAAATGCATACAGGAACATTCCTGTCCAAAGTGTAGAAAAGGCATCGTCTTCCAGGCCTTCTTGCAAAGAGACCAGGAACAGAATCTTGCCAGTTGATTGTTCAAAGAGGAGGCAAAATGGTCTATTTGAGGAGTTTTCCACCAATGAATCAAATGTTGGAAGACCCACTGATCTAGTTTTCATTTGTGATGGTCTGCCTTGGTCCTGCTGAGCTTGTCTGCTACAAATGTTTATTCTGACGGAACGGAGGATGCCTATAAAGTGAAATTATGCTGTGAAGTCATATCCCAAGCTAACATGTCTAGTTTGCAAAGGGGGTGCAACCTGGTTCCATCTTGCTTATTGATGTACTACAAGACTGTGGTATTATCTGAAACCACTTTGAAGAGTTCTCTGCAGTCAAAGATGGTTCAAAGAGCAGAGTGCCTTGATCAGGGGAAGCATCTCCTAGATATTTATGTGCTTGTGTCTGTCCTTGGTGTCTCACACCCACTTATCCATCCAGAAACTGCTCCCCAAGCAAAGTCCTAAGTGTCTGTGGTGACTTACTGCTTTGGAGCAGAGAGGGAGAAAGGGAAACTTGGATTTAAAGATATCTGTTGTCTTCAACAAAACATTTATCTTCTGACAAACCCCATCACTGGGATTTGAAAAGATAAAGGGTATTAATGCAGGGAACAAAGAGACTTTGGATACCACTGTATCTTTCTCATGTGGAGTCTTGCCAGGAGTATCATTCATATTACAGATGCCATGAGACCTAACATCTTAACATATTCCCTTGCAGTAACCAAAGTCTGAGGAGAAAACCTTAGAAACAGACCTAAATAAGGATGTATTTTTTCCTGTAGAAGAAAAGCTATTTGAACTGAGGTGTCTAGTTGACATCCCAGGAACATAATCCTGTGTGAGGGAGTCAAGAAAGACTTTTGACTGTTTTCTTGGAATTCCAGCTTGTGTAAGAGATCGTTCATTTAAGTGAGAGAGTCCTAACACTTTGAAAAAGACTTGGCAAATATAAACAAGTTGTCTAAATATGGAAAAATGTGGATATTCTGTAGCCTGCAATGAGCTATAACTGGAGCTAGACAGTTTGTGAACACTATTAGTACAGTGGATAGTCCAAAGGGTGAGGAAGAGAACTAATAATGTGATCCAAACAAACAAAACCTTAAGAAATGTTTGAAGTCTGGATTAATAGGGATGTGATGATAAGCAAGTCTAGTGTTACCAGGAAACTTGAAAGAGGAAGAGGAGATAAAAGGTTGTGAAGTGACATAATTTTGAATTAGGGCGCCATCATGAACATGTTTAGGAAAGAAAGATCCAGAACTGGTCTTCAAGCATTTTCTTTCTTTGATACTAGAACATCCCTCAATACACCCCCTCCCTTGGGAAGGTAGAGCTAGTTCTGTCAGTTCGTAGGACAGCATATTATGACCCCCTGGAAAGGAGGAATTTCTTCTCACTGTCATCTGTAACCTTGCTGAATGATATTCAGAACATTAGCATCCAAGTGCTCTGGATTGTGTGGAACGCTCTGCATTTGTGATTGATTTAACTCGCTGTTCTGCTGTTCCACATTGAACAGTGGTATCTTCGCTTTACGAATTTTGATTGGCTTGTATATCACAATTAAAGCAGCCAATCAGCATTGTGGTATACAAGCCAATCAAGCATCTGTTCCTGCGCTAATCGGTAGGCACAAAATGCGGCCAGTCTCAAGCCTATCTATTAATTTGTCTGCAAGTTGAGAGGTATGCCAACCTGACTGACTGGCACAGTTGCTACGGACTTATTCGCGCATATAGGTTTTACTATTGCAGTACCATACACGAACGATCCTCATTTATGTGATGTTTGCATTTTAATATCCCACATAATTTATTAGTTTGTATGCTTTTATATGGTATCCAGGAAATAGTAAGCGCAATACATATCAAGTTTCATTTTATGTGCAACACACCTATTTAAAAGTTAGTTTCTTCCTTTAGAAATAGAAGGGATATGAAGAAAGCATTTCTGCTTCCAACAGATTCATTTTTGTCAAATTGTCAAATGTTAAAAATTGTCTACTACTTTCCCGACATCATCAGTGATGGTGTCATTATTATTATTAGTCCAAGACACCTCCGTTTTGTCTTGTTTGCTGAGTTTTGTAATACTGCATCCACTAAGGTCAGCAGGAGGGTATCTGTGCTGCACCCATCTCCCTTTCTTTGGTATGCAGTCTCAGAAAAACATCAGCATTTTTTAGTTGTGGTGCAGGTAAAGTTTTCTGACTTTAACACACTAGTCACCCATGTCATGCACCACGAAACTGGCAGCACATCCTGTCGCCCACTGCTGAGGTCTTTGTGCTATATCCTCCTGAAATCAGTTTGAGAATATGTATGTCATTCCTGAGTGACTTCAATCCTCAGTTGTTTGCCAAAAAACCACAAATTGTATGAGGAACAGACCAAAAAAAAAAAACATTGTCATTCTGCAAAACTCTGGTCAGTTGAGAAGTATGACTCAAAGATTCAATCTATTAATATAAAGTACATCCAGCTATTCAAAATTATTGCAAAACCCTTAACAGTCCAAGGCTGTATGCATGAAAATGTATGTTCCACTGCTTAAGTAATAACACTTTAACAATTATTACACAGATAGTTATACAGGTGGTATCTTTTGGAGGCAGGGTTAAGGAGCCATACTGTTTATTTATGGCCGACAGCAAAAGGTTGAAATGTTTTACTGTATTGTATTTGTTCTTTCAGCTTTACTCTACCTGAAATCAGAGGGGGTACACAGCCTGTGGCTGCTTTTGGGGGGTAAGTGTGAGATGGCGTGTTGAATGTATGTATGGAAGCTACACTTAAATTATATGACTTTGGCCATCTGTGCCTTCACTTTCAGCCTAGTCTAACACCAGAAGAATACATGGAAGGTGACTTTTTCGGAGAGGTTTGGGAAGTTAGGCACTATCCACAAATAAGTTTTATGTATACTCACAAACATTTGTCTTGGTTTATTGTGAACAACATTTTTGTCACTTTGAACATTAAGCCACGGACACAACCAATTTCTTATTTGAAGGGATAAAAAATAAGACTGAACTTAACTTACTCATGACTTCTGTTCATAGCATCATAGGATCAAAAGGTGTCTGTGATTTGCTAGAAAACTACATATTTTATGAGGAACAGACCAAAAACATGAGGTAAACATCTGGGCATTCTGCAAACTTCTGGGCAGTTGAGAGGTATGAATTTAAGGGTGACTGTGTGTGTGTATGTGTGCGTGCGTGTCTGCGTGTATATTTTGGTTGAAAGGCCATGGCCATGGTGAAGGTATGCTTTTCGCGCAGTGCGAAAATAGGGTGTTCCAGATTTTGACAGTTTGTCACACATTGCAATGGTCTGTGTTCCACATTGGCCTCTGAGCAGGTTAAGACCTATGTTTAAAACCCATTTGTCTGAAGCAATCTGTTCCCAAACAGAAAAATGGAGATTCATACTTTCTGTAAGAAAAAGGGGGCCAGGGTGAGAGTGGTTCACAAGGTTGCTTGAATAGTCATTCAGGCTTATTGAACTGTCTTTGGATTTGGGAGGTTAGAGACTTATTTTTGGAACTCTCTTGCCATTCCCTTTTAAACGTCTATTTACTTGAATTCTGTTGAGACTATTTATTCTATTTTCTGTCAGAAATGAAAGAGGAGAATTAAAATCCCTTGGACAATTTGGAAAAGGAGCGTTGAAGAATCTTAGAGATTCCCTGGATCAGCTTGCCCCTTTTATCACACTTTTTGATCACCTCTGTAGCAAAGGGGCCAACACTAAATCTTTATCCAAGCAAGAATTTAAAATCTCAATTTAGCATCATCTGGAAGGTTCTGAGAATGCAGCCATGCAAACCTCCTTAAAACAGTATCAGTGGCAAAAGCCCTGGACAAAGTATTGACAGAGTCATACACACACTGCAAACAATGAGTAGTGACCTATGCAAACCAAGAAACTAAGTTACTTAAAGCAGATTGTTTCCTCACAAGAAGAAACTGCAGATAAACATTCCCCATACTTTCACAATTTGTCAGAACAATCTTTAACAGATGAACCTGGCAATTCAAAATTCTGAAAACCAAATTTGCAGACGTATACACTTTTTTATCCATATCTTTCAGTAATTTTCCCATGCTTATCAGAAAGAGTAGGATTGGAATTAACTAAGTACTTAGCAGTAGTGGGATCAACTAAGACAGTAGCTGCTGGGTCAGGTTTGGAATACATGTATAATAATTTAAAAGACTGAGGAATTTTATACATCCTATCTGCCTTTTTAGGGGGCAGCTGGGTGACTAACAGGAAAATTCCAAGGCAGTTACACAGACATCCTCTAAAGCTGACAAAACAGGAGGAGGAATGGGTGTAGGTTATGGAAAAGGCTCCCCACTGAAACATCTGCACTTGAAATGTAGAGTGCAGACAAGATGAAAAAAAAAGAGATGGAAAACACACGTGAAGAGAGAATCTTGAAAATCATTCTGCTCCTTAAAACTTTTTTTTGCTGGGGGCCAAGCCCTACCCTGCACCTCCCATGTGGGGGGAGGGCATGCCCTCCACATCACTGAACTTGTATATACCAACTCCAAGATTGCCATACCTAGGAGAAAAGGGAATATTCTAATAACTAGTATCTCAGACTTGGTAGAAGTAAGTCCAGCCTTTCAGCCATTCACATTTCGGGACTCTCTTTTAGTGGATCCTAACATTTCAAATGGTTACCTCTGGAAATTCCTTCTGCAAAACTCACAATAGTTTCCTGACGGACTGAGAAACCTCAGTCTTCTCCCACTGAAAACAGTGGTACATTCTAACAGTGGTCTCGGTGAAAAAGAAACCCCTACAGGGAGAATCAGAAACTGACCTCTCCTCTGAGTCTGATTCAGAAATGTGAAGGGAAAAAACTCTGAATCTGTCCCTGCATCATCCTGAAAAGATTCATAATTCTGAATCTCTTCAGGAAAAGAGGAATCCATCTTTCTTTTACCAGAAACTGCTTTACAAGAATGGTCAATAGCCTGAATTAAACCCTGAGTTAGACCCAGTAGACTACTCCTGTTTAAAAAATTGAGAAGGATTAGATACATGCTTGGTTTTCTGTTTCTTTTTGAGAGGAGAAATGGGGCCATCTATGTTACTAATGGCAACAGCTGCTTCCCCAGGAATGGGCACAGCATTCTGGCACAACAGGCATAGTTTCCCCTGTTCCTTCTTCTAGGACTGACAAGAGTGGCTCTCTCTTACCTACTGAGGGGACTCCAACAGCCACAGAGGATATGGCTACCCAATGGTCCATAGTGGCTATAGTTGTTACATCAGAAGGATCTGGGGTAAAACATGAGTATTCTGAGGTATGACAAATGGCCACAGCAGAATCACCCACCTGTGGCAAAGGCTGTTCAGTGACACTTTACTATCTTCTTCGACACGACAGTCATGTCTGATTGTAGAAAGCCTTTTCTCACACAGTCCATCCATCTCTTTGTTGAATGTCCTCATTTCCTCTTGCCTTCTTCCTGTTTCTCACAAATCTTCTTCTCCAAATCATCTTTTACTTCCCCGTACGTATGCCTGAACCACCCAAGTCTGTTATTTTTAACCTGTTCTACAACTTTAGCTACTCGGTCTTCTGCTCTGATGTCCTCATTTTCTTCAACTGTCTGATACGGTACGTCCTATCACCTGTCTCAGGTACTTAATCTCCAGCACCTCTAGCTTTTTAAAGTGCTGTGCCTTCACTGCCCAGGTTTCTGTACTATACAGAAGTACTGATTGCACCACTGTTTGGTACACCTTACTTTTCAGCTTCTTTGACATTTGTTTGTCACACACTGCTGCTGATACTCTTTGCTAGTTGTCTGGAGCTTTGACCTCCTCATTTAGACTGCCCTTCTCCTTAACCTCCCCTCCCAGAAACCTGAAGCTTTTAACCTGTTCCACTATGTTTTTTTCTATCTCAATTTTCAGGTTGTTCTGATTATCCCCATTGCTGCCATGACAACTGCTTTGTTTGTACTCAGTTTCATCCCATGTGCCTTCAGTTTTGCATTCCCTTTCCTAATCATTTTCTGAAGCTCATGTTCACAATCAGGTTATAATGCCACATTGTCTAAACCAGCAGCTTTGTTGATCTGTCCCCTCTGACCTGTTTGTTAATGTAGGCCATCATCAGAATGGACAGCAGTGGGCTCAGAGCTGAACACTGATGTATATCCACTCCCACTGGGACCCCTTCTGTGAGTCTGAACACTGTCTGTACTTGTGTCATTGGGTCCTTGTACACAACCTGCACTAATTCTATTAAAGTTTCCTGGACTTCGACCCACCTCAGAACTGCCCAAATCAGATTCCTTAGGATGTTGTGATATGCTTTCTGAAACTGCAGGAAAGTCCATTTGGACTCTTTCATCATCTCTAGCGTCTTCTCCTCTCTCTGTTTCACTGCAGACATTAAGGCATTTGTGCTGTTTCCTGACCTAAATTCAAATTGCTTCTCTCCCATCTTATTTTCTACTACTCTGTGCATTTGTTTATCAGTCACCCTCTTCAGCACTTTCATGAAATGTGACGGGGTTTGATACCTCTGTACTGCATACAGTTGTGACTATCTCCTTTGTTCTTGTACACTGGTACCAGAATGCTTATTCTCAAGTCATCTGGGATGCTCCTTTCTCTCCATACTACAATTATTACCCTCAGGAGTAATTTCTTCCATAACTCTCCCAACACCTCGATCATATCTGTTGTGAACACATCGGTACCTGCCACTTTCCCAGATTAAATTTTTCCTGGTGCTGTTCTTACTTCTAGTGTGGGCTCATCTTCTGATTTCATTGTAGGTTGTATGTGCAACAGTACAGTGTCTGTGGGATTTTCTTCCTTCAGAAGCTTCTGGAAATACTCCTTCCATTTGCCTTCAATGTCCTGTAGGGTGGTGAACAGATTGTTTTTAACTTTTAATCACCGGAACTGTTCACTGGCATATTTCTATGACTGGTTGTTTACCTAGACAATTGTCTCATCCATTTCCATGTATATGTGCTCACACACACACACACACACACACACACACACACACACACACACACACACACACACACACACAGTGCCACATCATCAACTCAGTTGTCCGAGGTCCACCTATCCACTATGATGAACATCTTAAATACATCATCTGTTACTTCCATTCCTACTGCATCTCAAACAGAAAACAATAAAAATAACATGCCAAAATTTCCCAGATTTATATTAAGTCTTGGCCTCTAGTTGTAGTCTTAATTCTTTGAAATAAAATAGGGTAGGTACAATCCTGGCCCAATATTCCCTATTCAACAAACTAACCCCCCCTACACCATGCAAACCATCTAATATTTATCTTTTACAAACAAAATCCTCTGATTTTGTATCTATCAGTGACTCTTAGATCAAAGATAATTTCCCTAATCTCAGTTACCACTGTCCTGGCTACTCATATCTTTATTTCTAGACCAAGAGGAAATAATAGGTGTCAGTGCACTATTTCTTCACAATTCTCACCTTAACACTAATCTAATCCTTCAGGCCGGTTGCTACAATTGCCACAGCCCCAGTAGGCTCATTATCAAACTCATTCTTAGAATTCCCTTTCCACCCACATAAACATTGTATAATTAGACCCATCCTCTTCCTCTGAAAAAAATGAAAGATCTAATCATCTGCCATGCCAAAGCTTCACTAACCTTCAAAAGCATGCCCATCTTATGCAATTTCAATGCAGACCTTCTAGGTTCTATTAGCTACAACATTAATAATGTCCTTACTGATCATAATCTGACACAAATACTAAATGAACCAACCAGACCCAATTTCAGAACCAAAAGTCATACTCTTCTAGACTTCACCATCACAGACTTGCCTAACCATATAGCCTCTCTTAACATCCTGCTCCCAGCATTCAGCTCTAAGCCACAATGGAGCAGTTTTGCTCAATAATCCCTTACTCCATAAAAAGTATAATAATAATAGTAATAGTAATAAGCATTATCATAATAATAATAATAATTACACAAAGTGATTATCTTACTCTCAAAATCATATGAAAGACACTCTAAAAATAAGACCTGAAAATACTGACTCATCTTCAACTCACTTAACCTTTCAGAAGCAGTAATCCCATCAACTAAAAAACTTCTAAAACTGCCAAGATGTACACATCCCACATATCTCCAGATAGTGCAAGTAAACTTGAAACTCCATCTCACTAAAAATCTGAAGTCAGTCTTTAGACTTAGAGATTCTACTTGGAAATGGAAGAAATAAAAATCACACCACGCCCCAGAAAAAAAGGAAGAAAGATTTTCCGTCCTTGGAAATCTAACAAGAAGGGGGTCAGAAGATACGAATTTGCTTTCTCTAATTCAACCAAACCAAAACTGTTAAGAAACCTAAACAGATTTGAAACTAGTTATCTATATTAATACGGTGATATCAAAATGAGGATAATGTCAGTTGTACAATTAAAACCCTTTCTAGTCAGGTCTCCTCTGGCATTTTTAAAAGAGTTCACATGCCTAAAACAGACCATGATCAACTATCCTTCCTCACCCTCCAAATCCATTCTACTTTTTGGAATAAAAACTAAAAGAAATTAAGTATCTACTTAATCAGGTTATTTCTGAACTGTCACCTAGTTCCAATGGTCTTGTCTGGTTCATTGTGTTATGTTGAAAATGCATTGATCATATATATATTTCACATCTATGGTCAGTGCCTCTAAAATGACATAATGCCAGATGCATGGAAAGAAAACATCATACCCCCCCCCCAAAAAAAAAACCTCCCAAACCAAGCCCAAGATCAGTAATTGACTTCAGGCCAGTCTACATTTTCCCTGCACTCTGCAAACTACTTAAGAAATTCATATCCTGGCAAAGGGCCATGTAAAATACAAAAATGCTGCCTATTATCACATCAACAACATGGATTTTGGTCAGGTAGAAGGTTTTAACTGCCATCTATACTTTCACGAATGACATGTTCATGAATGTGGAGAAAGCTAACTTTACTGGTACAATATTTATTTGCCTATACAAAGCCTTTAACCTCGCTGATCACACTTTACTGTTTAACTCTGCAACACCTATTGATGTTAGCATCATGACTGCTTTAATAATTTTCTTTCCACCTGAAGCTTCACAGTTAAAACAGGCCATCAATCTTCACCCTCATTATCACTCCCAAAAGGAGCCCCCAAACTCTGCATATTCTCTCCTGTTTCATTCTCAGCCCTTATCAACCAGTGACCTTCTGACTTACCACAACTACTAATAATATTATATGTAGATGACATGCTCATTTACAGTTCCAGCCCATCCAGTTCCACAGTTAAAAATCATTTGGAATCATACACAATCCAACTCTCAGTCTGACTAAAGCCATATTTGTCATTCAAAAAATATCTTGGTTATCTGAAAATTACATATTAGGCAGAACCATAGCAGAACATTCCATTAAACTGGTATTTGGATTGATCCTTAACTTAATTTGTACCACCATTACGTTACAACAAAAGGGAACTCAACCAGCTTTTCTTCTGGGCTACAATGTTATCCCATTTTCTAACTCCAGAAGAAGCACATTAGGTAAGCGTGTATCTCTTGCCCAACTGGAATGTGTCTTACTATTAATGATGCTATAAAGAAAAATATGTCTAACTTAACAATCTGTCTTTTGTCAGATGTGAAAATTCGTTGCAATCCACCTTTAATCAGATGTGAAGATTTATTACACGCTTCCCTAAAAGGCAATACCACAATTTCACCTCTTCCAAGGCAAAATTGATACCTGTAGCACAAACAGCACACTTTTTACTCAGTACACTGTTTAAAATCATGAATTTAGAAACATTTATTTTCCTTACCAGATGTGCCACTGTTAGAAACTCAACCTTACAGCTCCTATCCCTTCCCTCAGTCACTATAGTTCTTACTCAACCAACAAAACAAACTTCACTGCACAGACCACAGATTTTTATTTCAGGTTTCAAATATTGGGAATCCCTCTCTCCCAGTCAAAGGTCACTTCACTCACTTCCACAGTTCTGCACAAAACTGGAAAAAAAAAACATAAGGGAAAAGCCATATGTTCATGTTTCTGTACAATCTGAAGGATTCAGAAAGCATTAGTACAATGAAGAAGCATTATCTCAGAAGGTATTGGCATTGCGCTTTCTTATCCTTCTTGTTCTTAGACACTCTGCCACTAAGGATTTCCACTTGCATAGGCCTCACCTCAGACGGTCATATCATGGACAAAGCCACATCCTAATGTGGCAGACTGGGTCAACAGCTAATGCTAATTAGTCATGTGATCTCCCACAGAAATGTTTGCAGGTATTAAATTAGTGTGCTGAATTATTCAGAGAATTGTTTAGACAAGTAAAATTTTACTTTAGTAGAAAAAGTGAATGTCATTAAAAGATGATCACTCATTCACTCCTACAGGTGTACTTTTGGTAGAGGTTAGTCCAGTGAAGTGGTGCAAAAAGAGGGTATTAGTGTGTTACTGTGTGTGTTAGAGTGTCTGTAGGGGCATCAATGTGTGTGTGTGTGTGTGTGTGTGTGTGTGTGTGTGTGTCTATGTCTGTATCTGTGTCTATGTCTGTATCTGTGTCTGCCTGGGCAGTGGCGGTCCCATATAAGTCTCCTGAATGCATTAAGTGCTTCAAAGGAGTGATCTAGTAAAACATAGAGGGATAGCACAGGCAGAAAAATGTAGGAGATACACAGATAAATATAAAGGAAAAGTAGAAAATAAGCAATGTTTTGATGACCCAAAAATGTTTTATAGAGATTTGAGAAACAAGGTAAAAGAAACTGAATGACTGCCAAAAAAAAAAGAAAAAATAGATGCATTTTGGAGAAGTATCAATGATGATCCTGTGGAACATAACAAAGATGCTAAATGGATAAAATAAGTAAAAGAAAGAATAAGAAGTTTAAAGGTACAGGATATGAAATGGGATGAAGTAACAGCCTGAGAGATTGAAACAAAATTAAGAAAAGCCTCTAATTGGAAAACCCCAGGCCCAGATGCAGTACCTGACTTTTGGTTAAAAGTATTAACATCTTTGCATAAAGCAAAACAACAAAGATGACCAAATGGAAACTTTACAGGCTAAAAACAAAAAACTTTTATTGCAAAATGACTGATATGACTAATAAGCGCTTTCATCCAAAGGTCAAATAACAAACGGACTTCATCAGATAAACTTCCTGATTTCACCTTCATTTTAAATATCTAGTGCTTGATGTTAATTATCCAAACATCATCTCTGTTCATTTACGTAAATAAATAAATAAGTAAATATTAAATGAATAGTGGCTCACCCTTCTCTTAAAGCACTTACTGCCATAAATAACATAAAAGAGCTTCATTCATAAAAAAATATATAGGGCTGTAAGCTTCTTTTCTATAACTGCACTAGTAAAACCATTACATTTGCACATGAATAAAAAATACAAATCTAATCACTACAATATATAAACTATTAAATTTATAAAACATAATACAATTCGCATTCTAGCTATCAAGTGCTCTTAACCTTAGTAAACAATATATTGAGCAGTATTCGTTCAAGCCTGGCCATATGCAAGTATTCAATTTTAATTGCCATAATAGTTGTTATTTTCTCTAAATATAGACCCCATGGATCACCTCTAGGGTTTGCATTAATTCCATCTATGTCCATATACTTAAACATGTGGCTTGGAAATTCTATAACATGTCTAGCCAAGGCATTACAGCCCCTCTTTTTCCTGATGTTGTATTCATGCTCATATATCCTGTCTCTAAATCTGCATTCAGTTTTACCCACATAGAAACAGGAACAGTCCTGACATGATGCTAAAGTAACTACAGTTTTTGAATCACAGTTAAACTTGCAAGTCAGTTTATATTTCACATCATTCATTAAAAAACTATCAGCCAAACTGTTCTTAAGTAAGGGCACCTTCCACATTTTGCCATCATTTTCCTTCTATGATTATAATCGGTCCTGTTAATCCTCTCCAATACTTTTGAAGTTTGACCCTTTATGGAAAACTATTTTAGGGGTATCCCCTACTTTTTCTCTGATGTTTTTATCATTTATCATAATTGGCTAATTTTTTCTAAGGATCCATCTCACTAATCTATGATCACTACTTAAATTACTGATAAATCCTAGTGTGATGATCACTACTAAAATTAGTGATAAATGCTAGTGTGATGATCACTACTAAAACTAGTGATAAATGCTAGCGTGATGATCATTACTAAAATTAGTGATAAAGCCTAGCATGATGATCACTACTAAAATTAGTGATAAATGCTAGAGTGATGATCACTACTAAAATTAGTGATAAATCCTAGCGTGATGATCACTACTAAAATTAGTGATAAATCCTAGTGTGATGATCACTACTAAAATTAGTGATAAATGCTAGCATGACGATCACTACTAAAATTAGTGATAAATCCTAGTGTGATCATCACTACTAAAATTAGTGATAAATGCTAGCGTGATGATCACTACTAAAATTAGTGATAAATGCTAGCCTGATGATCACAACTAAAATTAGTGATAAATCCTAGCGTGATGATCACTACTAAAAGTAGTGATAAATGCTAGCGTGAAGATCATTACTAAAATTAGTGATAAATACTAGAGTGTAACTAACAGTAGATGTACTCCCATTTTCTTCCACCAGACTCTGTTCGTAATGATAAAATCTATTCAAATTCATACCTTTATTCAAGATTGATAAAAAGATGCCATTATTTCTCGTTAGGTATTTCTATAATCAACTCTTCTAATAGACTAGGAGGATATCCCCTTCTTTCGAACATATCATGTAATTTTTCACATTCATGCATAAACTCCTCATCTTGTGAGACCATCCTAGCTGCCCTTACTAGTTGGCCTTTTACTACAGGTCTTTTTTGATGATGTGCATGAGAACTTGTGAAGTATAAAACTATGTTGGAATAAGTTGGTTTACGATATATAGTAGAGACATATCTGTTGTTAACTTTATCTTTCCTCAAATACACATCTAAATAGGCCATTTCATCCCTACTATATGTGTGGGTGAACTTCAAAAAGCCCATTGTACTATTAATATATGTTAAAAAAGAATGTAGTTTCTCCTTAGCTCCATCCCAGATGATAAATATATCATCCAGGTACTGTGTATATGGTTTCAAATTAACCCTGTATTCACTTTGCAGTACATATTGGTGTTCCCAATAAGCCATCACTACATTGGCAAAGATCATACCACAGGCCGACCCCATTGCCACACCACTTTTTTGTAAAAAATACTTTCCCCTAAAGTACGATAAAATTGTTAGTGAGGACCATTTCAAACAAGTTTTTTTATAAGTAAATGTTCTCCTGGCTAAAAAATTCAGCTGCTCAATAAGAACCTAATTCCTGAGGAATTACTGCGTATAGGTCTTTTACATCAATAGTTACTAAAAGATCATTTGAGTGAAATTCTAATTCATTCATTGTCTTCAGAAATTCCCACGAGTTCTTACATATCTGTTTCTCCCCAGTAGGAATTTTTTAAGTTCTGAATCAAGATATTTTGCACAGCCCAAAGTTAGAGAGTGCCTCCCATCAATGGTTGGTCACATGGGAAGGTTCTCTTTGCTCTTTTGTAATTTCGGGACACGGAAAATAGTCGGTATTCTAGGAGAAAGCATGATAAAATAGTTAAACATGTCAAGTGAAATACTTCCTTCAATAAGCATATCCCTGAGTTGCCCATATATTTTATTACTAGCTTTGTTAATTTCATTTAAAGAAACGTCCTAATATGTCTCACTCTGCAAAATATCTAACATTCTTCAGTTGTAATCATAAAGGTCCATTACTACCAGCCCTCCCCCTTTATCTGGTGTCATTATTCTTATCCTCTGTGGCCTTAAAAATTCAATAAGCTCTTTTTCTTCAACTGTCATCTTTGTATTCAACTTACTATAATTATAGATATTTCTCATGTACCTTGCACCCAATTCACACATTTTTTTCAAATAATGCTAATGCTGGATGTAATGGGGGGTTAAAAGTACTGGGGACCCTATATATATTATAATGTTGATTACCTACGCACAATAAGTTAAGATTTAACCTTCTCAAAAACATTTTTATTTCTATTAATGTTTCATTTGTTCTGCTGGGACAAAAGTAAGCCCCTTAGATAACATATTGGCAACTTCTTTAGATAAACCAGTACTTGAATAGTTGTAAATTCTAAAGTCCCCTTCTGAATTACATGCTATATTCAAGAAGTTCTGGTCTCCTTCTTTGAACATATAAAACAACATCAGACTCAAGAAGGGCAAACAGCACAGCAGGATCTTTGAGTACCTTATCAAAGAAACCAATGGAATACAATGAAGTGGCCGCATCCCTCAATGAAAAAACAACTTCAAAGGAACTCCATGGAATGGAGCTAAGGGCTGAAGAAGTCCCTGATAACCAAGCAGAAAATAACAAAGAAAGAGACCTGAACTTCTGGAATATAGGACAACCTTCCACGAGTGACATTTCACATGTAACAATAGTATGTAACTTGGAAGGGGACTTTAGAATTAAAACTATTCGAGTACTGATTTATCAAAAGAAGTTGCCAATATGTTATTTAAGGGGCTTACTTTTGTCCCAGTAGAACAAATGCAAATTACTGAAATGTTTGGCTAGACATGTTATAGAATTTCCAAGCCACATGTTTAAGTATATGGCCATAGATGGAATTAATACAAACCCTAGAGGTGGTCCATGGGGTCTATATAGAGAAAAAACTATTATGGCAATTAAAATAGAATGCTTGTATATGGCCAGGCTTGAACAAATACTCCTCTATATATTGTTTACTAAGGTTAAGAGCACTTGATAGAATGCGAATTGTAGTATGCTTTATAAATGTAATAGTTTATGTATTGTAGTAATTAGATTTGTATTTTTATTCATGTGTAAATTTTATGGTTTTCCTAGTGTATTTATAGAAAAGAAGCTTACAACCATATATAATTTTTATGAGTGTTATTTATGGAAGTTAGCTCTTTAAGAGAACGGTGAACCACTACTCATTCATTCATTATTTATTTATTTATTTATGTAATTGAATAGAGATGATAATTAGATAATTAACATCAAGCACTAGATATCTAAAATGAATGTGAAATCAGGAAGTTTATCTGATGAAGTCCGTTTGTTATTTGACCTTTGGACTAAAGTGATTATCAGTCATATCAGTTGTTTTACAATAAAAGTTTTTTTGTTTTTAGCCTGTAAGGTTTCCATTTGGTCATCTTTGTGGCTTTGTATTGAGTTAGCCTATCATGTTTGCCTTTTGGGATTATCTTTGCACAAAGACTTAGCCACTAGTAAGAACTATTTATATGCGCACCCCGAACAGACACCAATCTGGCTAACAACAGGAAAAGCAATGCTCCTACTTAAGAATGAACCTGCAAGCTACTCTAAAAATTGTAGACCAATAACTTGCCTTCCATCGACATATAAACTATACTCAGGAATTGACAACAGAGTTTATAGTCATTTAGAAGAAAAATCAATTATGGCAGTAGAACAAAAGGGCAATAAAAGAAAATAATATGGAACAAAGGATCATTTGTTGTTAAATAAAGTCATATTGGAGAACTGTAAAACGGGGAAGAATCTAAGTATGGCATGGATCGACTACAAAGAAGCATTTCATAGTATCCTGCATTCATGGATAAAAGAGTGCTTAAAAATGTACAAAAATACACTCTAGACTCTACACTGATCAACTACATTACAGTAACCATGAAACAGTGGCAGATCACTTTGCAATTAAGTCATGATAAAGAAAGAATTACTATCCCAGGGATAAAAATTCAAAGGGGGATATTCCAGGGTGACACTCTGTCACCGTTACTATTCTGCTTTGCCCTTAACCTATCAAGCTGTTTACTTAACAGCTTAGGCCATGGCTATAATTTGGCTCCTAGAAAACAGCAAAGTCTAAAGACTTCTCATCTACTCTTTGTCAATGATTTAAAACTGTATAGCCCATCAGATGAGGAACTGAAAGCACAACTGCAGGTTGTCAAAACTTTTTCAGATGATATAAGAATGTCATTTGGTCTTGATAAATGTGCAAAAGCAACCTTTAAAGCAGGAAAACTGCAGCACCAAGAAAACATCAGTTTGGGACAAGAATGTGATATAAAAGAACTTGAGCAAGAGGGAGTGTATAAATATTTTGAACTGATGAAGGATCAGCAATAAACATGAACAAATGTGAATAAAACTTAGCAAGGAATACTTTAGAAGACTTAAATGAATCCTGAAAACAACGTTGACATCTGGGAACAAAATCCAAGCTATAAACCAATTTGCTCTTCCTGTCCTAATTTACAGTTTTGGAGTGACTGATTGGCCCCAACATGTGTTGGATAGATTAGATATTAGAACAAGAAGGAAACTTCATGCTCACCAAATGATCTATAAAAATCAATGTATACCAAGATTATATATTCCCCATTCCAAAGGAGGGTTGGGCCTCCTTTAAATTGATTAAACGTATAGATCTGCAATTGTGGTATTCTGCACATATTTGCTGACCTCACAAGACCCAAACATAGTGAAAGTTTTGAAACATGAGGAGAATACATCTAAGATGACTTCTCTGCTTAGTCTAGCAGAAGGATATTGGCATCAAGCAGGAATGGAAATCAAACCAGAAGCAGATAAAAATCAGGCAGCAACTAAATGTGCCAAAAAACAAAAGAAAGAGTATAAGGTGAATGACTAGATGATAAGGCAAGAAATGTGGAAAAAGCATAAATATAGTTGCAAGTATAGAAGCACGCTGTACACACGCTGGTTTACAAAGTCTATTGAACATGTGAGAGAACCAGAAAAATGTAGGTTTTGTAAAACCAAATTGGAAACAGTTGCACGACTTGTTGCTGGCTGTGACATACTAATGGCTGAAGGACTGTATACTGAAAAGCATAATAATGTGGCAAGACTGTTGCATTGGGGGTTGTTTAAACATTATGGTATTGAAGTGGCTGAAAAACACTGGAAACATGAGCTACAAAGCATCATAGAAAATGATGAAGTTTATATCACATGGGATCACCCATTACCAACAGTTCAAAAGATAGATGCTAGAAAACTGGATATAGTGGTCCATGAAAAGAAGACAAAAGTAGCATTGATCACTGAAATTGCCATACCCAGTGACTACAGTGTCTTGCATACAGAGAGATACAAAGTCATAAAATATCTGAATCTGCAGGCAGAAGTGAGAGCAATGTGGAAGAAAGATCCTCAACAGTTTCAATAACAGTAGGAACAATGGGTCTTATAATAAAGAATCTACAGTCATATTGAGATATGTAACAAAGATATGTAACTCCATACAAATTTCAGAAGGAGTCATTACTGGGCACATTATGGGTGCTGTGAAGAGCTCTTCTGGCTGATATCAAAGATTAAAACAATGCTAATTTCATGAACTTTAATTGTACTTTGACCTTGGAATGGGGTAAATTCCAGTCATGGTAATAAGAAATCCAAAAGACGTGGCAGAATTAAAACAAGGGAGAGTATTATTTTTATTTATATGCGCAGCCCAGACACCAACCTGGTTATCAACAGGAAAAAGAGCGTTCCTACTTAAGGGTGAACCTGCAAGTTATATTAAAAACAACAACTTCCCTTCCGACGACTTATAAACTATACACGGGAACTGATGCTGACAGAGTTTATAGTCATTTAGAAGGCAACTCAACCATTGCAGTAGAACAAAAGGGCAATAAAAGAAAACCATGTGCAGCAAAGGACCATCTATTGATAAAGTCATAATGGAGAACTCTAAAAGGGGGAAGAATCTAAGTATGGCATGGATTGACTACCAAAATAAATGACAGTATCCCACATTCATGGATTAAAAGAGTGCTTAAAAATGTGTAAGATACACCCTACTCTGATCAGTTACATTACAGTGACCATGAAACATTGGCAGACCACTTTGCAATTAAGGCATGATAAAGGACAAGTTATTATTTCAGGGAGAATTTTTCAAAGGGGGATATTACAGGGTGACTCCCTATCACCACTGTATTCTGCCTTGCTCTTAACCCTTTAAGCTGTCTACTTAACAGATTAACTCATGTCTACAATTTATCTCTCAGAAAACTACAAAGTGTAAAGACTTCTCGTCATCTTTTTTGTAGATAATTTGAAAGTGTATAGTTCATCAGATAAGGAACTGAAAGCACAACTGCAAGTGCTCAAAACTTTTCAGATGATATAAGAATGTCATTTGGTCTTGGTAAATGTGCAAAAGCAACCTTTAAAGTAGGAAAGCTGCAGCACATAGAAAACATCGGTTTGTGACAAGAATGTGATATAAAAGAACTTGAGCAAGAGAGAGTGTAGAAATATTTGGGAATTGATGAAGAGTCAACAGTAAAACATGAACAGATACAAATACAACTTAGTAAGGCATATTTTAGAAGACCAAAACAGTGTTGGCATCTGTGAACAAAGTTCAAGCTATAAACCAGTTTGCTCTTCCTGTCCTAACTTACAGTTTTGGAGTGACTGACTGGCCCCAAAAGGTGTTGGATAGGTTGGACAGGAAAACAAGAAGGATGATTCATGCTCATCAAATGATTTATAAAAATCAGTGCATATCAAGATGATATATTCCCATTCTGAAGGAGGGATGACTACATGTATAGATCTACAATAGTGGGACTGCATACATATCTGCTGACCTCACAAGACCCAAATGTAGGGAAAGTTTTGAAAGATTAGGAGGATAAGTGTAAGATGACTTCAGTGCTAAGTTTAGCAGAAGCATATCGGTGTCAAGCGGGAATGGAAATCAAACCAGAAGCAGATAAAAATCAGGCAGCAACTTAATGTGACAAAAAAAAAAAAGAAAAAAAATATAAGGTGAAGTATCAGGTGAGAAGGCAAAAAATGTGTAAAATGCATAAATATAGTTGCATGTACAGAAAAATATTGGAACAACCTCATGTTGATCAGGATCGAATGCAGGAATGGTTAAGGAGAGGTGAATTTAAACCAAAAGAAAAAAGGTTAATATTGATGGCCCAAGGTAGTGAATAATATACACGCTGGTTTACAAAGTCCATTGAGCATGTGGGAGAAACAGAGAAATGTACGTTTTGTAAAACAGAATTGGAAACATGCACACCTCGTTGCTGGTTGTGATATACTAATAGCAGAAGGGCTGTATACTGAAAGGCATAATAATGTGGCAAGATTGTTGCATTAGGGATTATGCAAACATTATAATACTGAAGTAGCTGAAAAACACTGGAAGTATCAACAAAGCATCATAGACAATGATGACGTTTATATTTCATGGGATCACCCATGACCAACAGTTCAAGAATAGATGCGAGAAAACCAGATATAGTAGTTCACTGAAATTACTGCACCTAGTGACTTTAGTGTCTTACGTACAAAGAGACACAAAGTCATAAAATAGCAGGATATGCAGGCAGAAATGAGGAAAATGTGGAAGAATGATACCCAGACAGTTCCAATAGTAGTAGTAGGAGCAGCGGGTCTTATAAAAAAGAATTTACAATCATACTTAGATATGTTACCGATACATGTAACTCCATTCAAATTGCAGAAGGAGACATTACTGGGCACACTGCAGGTGCTGCAAAGAGCACTTCTGGCTAACATCAAAGATTCAAACAACACTAATTTCATGGACATTAATCAGTGGGGTCCATTCCCATCATGATTTTAGTAACCTCAAAGACTTGGAGAAATTGCAATTGTGTGTGTGTGTGTGTGTGTGTGTGTGTGTGTGTGTGTGTGTGTGTGTGTGTGTGTGTGTGTGTGTGTGTGTGTGTTTGTTGAAGCATATGTGGAGGTATAGAGTCAGTGAGTGCTTTCATGATAGTGAGTGAATGTGTGGAGGCATGACTGTGGATGAGTGGATGTGGTTGTGTGGGAATGTCTAGGAGTTTGTGTGTGTGTGTGTGTGTGTGTGTGTGTGTGTGTGTGTGTGTGTGTGTGTGTGTGTGTGTGTGTGTGTGCACGCGCACATGCGTGTGTATGTATGTGTGTGCATGCATGTGTGCGTGTGTGTATCTGTGAGTGTGGGTGCATGTGTGTGAACATCAGCATGGCCAGGCCTGACACTGTGCACTATTCAGAGGCATAGTAATGAAATGGTAATGCAGTCTTTCTCATTGCAGCTATCTCATGTTTGTGGACTGGAATTTCTCTTTGAATTGATGACCACGGGTTGGGCAATTTGCATGAGCAGTGAGAAATTCCATGAATCCCAGTCACTAGTATTAACTGAGTCCTTTTTTATCTGCAGCTTTTACCAAATAGACTACAGTTTTGCTACAACTTCCATTCAATTATGTTTTCTGCTGTGATACACAAATTTACTCTAAATAGTGAAAACACTATATTGAGCCATTCTTAGAACATTTTATACAAAAACTTGCTTAGTTTAAATAGTGTAAAATAGTGTTTAGCCATTATTACATTTTGTAGAATAAAGTGCTTTTTTTTCACTTTATCTTTTTTCATTGGTTTTGTGTTACTATTCTGTCCATTTTATGTATTTGTTAGTAACTCTAGCTTATTTTTTTCCTCTTCAGAGCTGATAATCAACTGTCACCAGCTTCTCTCCTTGTTCACTGGGTCTACTGCACCTACCTTATCCATCCCTGAGCTCAGGAAGAGCCATGTCTGGAGCTCATACTGCTACTGGAGGTTTACCATAATTCCTGCCTTCTTGCAGGTTCTGCAGTTGGTTCCTTTGGGAGATGCATGCACACCACCATGTACAAGCAACTTCCTGATGAACCAGCTCACATTTTATACAGCATGGAGCTTAACAGGCTCATATGCGCTTATTGCAGGGATCCTAGGGTGCCTCCCTGGATGGACCAGCAGATATCAACTGCTCACTATCATCCTTCCCCTGTGGTTCCTCCAGCCAGAGGACATTCTGGGCACAATAAGTGGTTTATTCCTCTGTGCCATGGGGCCACTAGTAAATTTTGCTTGTTTTTAATTTAAACATTGGGCAAACTTAAACATAGTCCACTGGATGAGTGTTCTACCTTGATTAGCCAATGTAAGTAAGTAGATATGTAAATAAATAAAAGTGGCTATTAATAACAATGAAATAAAACACAATTTATAATTCCTTTTTTGACAATGAAACAAATATTAAAACAGGCATGACAAGTTTTGAATTTTATTGATTCATGAATGTTAAGTACACATTTTGCACTGAAAAGTACTATGTGAAATATGGGTCTATATTATATTTTCAAAACTTTCAAACATCGACCACCATATGGTCGACACCATATGAGCAATGTTTGAAATTTTGAAAATATTATAAAAAAAAAATAAAAAACTATACTTACCTAAATGCTATAGGCAGGGGGGCAAGCCCCCTGCACCTCCCGCTACTTAAATATTCCTATTCTGAGATCGCACTGCATTGAAGTAAAGGGAGAATATTCCCTACAGCCATTTCCATGTTACATGCGCGATGTTTTGACCTTTCGACTAATCGGGTTCGCACAGTATGCATTCGCTGTTTACAATTTTTGATCATGCGATAGGAACCCGTGAAATATGATATTTTATCTTTGGATATGTTTAAAAATTTTTTATTGTAGGCAGACACAATGCAAATTAAAAATATCCAGGAACGCTACAGTGTACCTGACATGCCATATACTCAATTATATTGTGCTAACTTCATTAGTAAAACTTAAAAAAGCCCACTATGAATAGGCATGTCTCATTTAATCAACACAGAATTGTTTGGACCTAAAACATCTAAAGCTTTGGGAGGTCACTGCAAAACACAGACACTCCCAAGGTCACAAAACACTAAAAAAGTAATTTTGAGGGGTAAGCCCCTCTGCATTTCCTGATGTGGGGGCTAACTCCACACTACAGATTATTTTATATATCTATATCTATGTTGACCAGCTGTGACACAGCATAAATTTGGAGAAGAAGGAAAAAGAGGAAAAAGTAACAGCCATTTTTTGTTCTTCTCTGATGCCAGGATGCCAGCAATCCTTTAAGACTGATAGTCTTAGTATCAGTCAACTATCTGGTACCAAACACTAGTACTCGCCTCTTAAGGTGTTCATACAGCCAAGCAGCTTCCTCCCTAACTTACCGAAGTATATCTGCTTTGATTTAAATGGACAAGGTGCATACTGTTAATAAAAAAAAGTCTCATTATTTCAGAATAATTAAGGAAAGTGAACAAGAAGTGCATAAGTCACTTAGGTACTTACAAATGAGAATCTGGTCAGGAATACTTATTTACAAGAAATTTACAACAGTTTATAATTCATTCTGTCAGTTCTAAGTCTGAAAAAAAAACAAAAGAACTTAGCATGTAGCTTCTTACCTGCCATGGCTTAATATTTTGAATATTTGCACATGTTCCATTATTAAATGGCCCTTTACCAGGTTTGCAAGAAAGCAGGCCATGCAAGGCATATGCTGCTGCGTATACTGCCATATAAGTACTATAAGTAACTCTCAAATTAAGCACATCAAAGAAAGGAATGTTTAGTTCTTCTAGCTTCTCTTCACCTGAACAGAACCTTCGGCCTTCACTAAAGATATTGACTGTTCCTGCTTGTGTAGCATTAGAATCTGGCCATTTGCAGCCAAAGAGTTCTTCCCAGAAAGGTCTAACAAAGATATTTTCTGGATATCTTAAAGGATGAAGAGAATAGAGCAGATCCTTAAATCCAGAGATCAGGCCACGATGAAGTGCAAAGCCAAGAGTACCAGTTAATGTGTTTGAAAACTCTTTTTTTGAAATGCTTGGTGCATTAGACCAACTTGTATAAGCGATCCACACCTTCCCAGTTATATTCATCCTTGATGCTTCCTCCATTACTGGAATAACACTTGATTCTGTAGAGATCACTACAATTACATTTGTTGAGGACTTCTGGATCACCTCTATGATGTGACGAGTTTTGGTCTTGGAATACAATATTGGAAGCAGCTCTGTAAAAGCAATGCATACCCCGGCCTTAACAATCGCTGGTTTAAAACTCTGGCTTCCCAGAAGTCCAAAATCATTGTCTTGAACAAGTATTCCTACCCATGTCCAACCGAAATGTACCATAAGCCCAGCAAGCCCAAATGACTGATAGTCTTGGCGTGGGGTTGTACGAAAGAATGAAGGAAACTGATATTTATCACTCAAGATGGGAACTGTAGCACCATAACTGATCTGTAAGATAAAACACCATGTTTAGATATTGTGACTGGTTTTAACAGAGCAATGGATTACCTGGGATCAGTTTTCAGATAAGACATGAAAGGAAAAAAATGACATTTAAGGTAGGAAGAATTATTTTTTACCATATTTATTGCTGCTAAGCATGTTGTCACTTGTATAAAAACTTCATTACTATTTTGTGAAATCTTCATTGTCTGGTAGAATGGAACGGCATCATATTTTCAAATTTCTGTAAAAAACATATATGTATGTGTATATATATATATATATATATATATATATATATATATATATGTGTGTGTGTGTGTGTGTGTGTGTGTATATATATATATATATATATATATATATATATATATATATATATATATATATACAAGCAGATCCAACAACACACCACTATGACAAACACTAGCAGTAGAAAGCAGAACAACATAAACCAGATAAATAACTGCTAGTGAAACAGGGCTGAGTCTCAATTCAAACAAATTAGTAGACGAAAAACTTTCTGTTAAGGTCTGAGGAAGCCTGGTCTCCCAGGTGAAAGCGCTTACCTTTTTGAATTAAAACTCATTTGGATTTTTACATCTAGCCTTCGTTTCTTCTACATTTCTGTGGACATTGCAGCAGTTTGGAACTTTTGAAAGTTTGGTACTTTTTCGTCTACTAATTTGTTTGAATTGAGACTCAGCCCTGTTTCACTAGCAGTTATTTATCTGGTTTATATATATATGTATATATATATATATATATATATATATATATATATGGATTCACTTTATAATCTTAAAATACTAAAATACTGAATTTTAGTATCTCGAGACTATAAAGCCGAAAGCACAAAAAAAGACACCCATAGCCCCGAAATTCAAAATCGCAATCATTCACATCCACATATCACCACACAGACAAGCACACATACACCTACCTATTGACACGACAACAAACAAAACAACATATACAAACACAACATAACAAACAAACAAACCTACCCTACCTATAAGCAGGGGGGCAAGCCTCCCTGCACCCCCATGTGTCCCCCATACCCCATTACTTATATATACTAACTCCGAGGTTGCACTAAACACACAAACACATAAAACTCACCACTACACACACTCACACACACTAAAATCCCTATACAATACCCTTACAAGAACACCACTTACCTGAATCCACAGCTAAATCCACAAACCGCACTGCACATCATGAACGTGACAACATAATAGCAGATTCGACATTTCCGCATTTGATATTGTGCACTTTCGCATAACTGCACTTTCGACTTTATAGTCTCGAAATACTGAAATTCGGTATTTTAGTATTTCAAGATTATAAAGTGAAACTATATATATATATATATATATATATATATATATATATATATATATATATATATTTATGGGTTACATTTGATTGTTAGTTCACTTTATCGACAAAGAAAAACAGTGGCTCATTTAGTCTAAAAGTCATTTGAACGACAATACATTCGATCAACATTCATTACACTGGAACACTGGAAAGTGAGCAATGGTATAGAAAATGACTGCTGGTGTGGTTTTGGAGGACAGGAATTACAATGCAAATTAGTATTGATCAGTATTTCTACCATGATATTTCCCTCTGTTATGTGGTTCACCATGTCTAGAAGTTACATATGTATATCAGCAATTATTCAGTGTGTAAGGAGCATTCATTCTTTTTTCAATGTGATTGTGCAATTATGGAGTTTGTATATTTATGGTAGGGAGTGTAGCGGCAAACCCCCCCACACATTGTGGGATGCGGGGGGCTTGTCCCCTGCAGAAAAGCTTTTGGAGTTATATTTAGTGTGTATGAAATTGTCAATGAAATGATTGTTGATGAAATATAGTGTCAATTAAATGAGGTTTAGATTAATTGAAGCACTGTTTTTTCTTGTTGATTAAGTGAAATGGTTTTCACAAATTCTCCCTGGTGTCTAATGTTTTCCCCCAGTCCTCATTCTGTACACATGCTGCTCAGCCATGAGATACATGAGTTGTCCCTGGAGTCTAGCTGTGCCACTGACCCATGTTTTTCAGACTTGTCACTAGTCGCTAGTGGCCCCCAACCCTGCATGTTAGTATAGGGATGTGTGGAAATATGACAGCTTCACACACACACACACACACACACACACACACACACACACACACACACACACACACACACACACACCTAGCCAACCCTGAACTTATTAGCCCTCTCACTGGTACCTCCCAGACATTCATGGCATATCACCCCACCTCCAAGGCAGCTCATCCAAGCCCCACATCCCCTCACTGGCCACACCTTCTCTGGCAATGTCCCTAGCCTCCACCAGGGATCTTTGTCTGGAGATGCCCACTTACCACCCCGACATGCCACTCCATCAGTCGCCTGAAATGCTAACTGAACCTAGATCACTTGGGTCATAGTTAGGGCTTTATCACTCTAAGCCACCGATGCTGCCGCTGAAAAAACAAAATGGTACTGCAAGGTGAAAAATCATGCACAATTCATGGAGACCTTTTCTGAAAAGCTCATTGTGACCAAACTAGAAATTCAACATCAATGTTCATTCCCTTGACAAATCAGACTATCATCGTATCTTTTTTTTTTTTTTTTAAATAAAATGTAGCAGAGGCGTGTGTGGGGGGAGGGGGTGAGACTTTTACTATCTGCCTGATCACTACTGTGAAATATCAAGTATAAAGGCCACAGACATGGATAAAAAAAATCACTTGTGTGTAAAATATAATTCTGCATATCTAAATGTGTGAAACCACACACAGTCTATCTCAAATTATTAAAAGATTGGCTTGTGCATGTGTGTGTGTGTGTGTGTGTGTGTGTGTGTGTGTGTGTGTGTGTGTGTGTGTGTGTGTGTGTGTGTGTGTGGGTGTGTGTATTAGGAATGCACGCATATATATATATATATATATATATATATATATATATATATATATATGTATATGGATCTACTTTTAAATAATGAATCCAATAACATTGAAATGCAGTATATCGAGACCAAAGCTACAAAATGACAAAATACTGAAAGTTCAAATAGCCAATATGTAGAATGCCAAAAAGTAGATCAAAACAGGTGTTTTACATTTGTACAAGTGGTAGGTGTCGTGTATTGTAGTTTTTACATGTTTTATTGTAGTGTGCTGACTTGTCATTTGTATTTTATTGTGAAGCTGGAGAATGGTGCGGTGTGTCCATAAGGATTTGTAGTACGTGATTTTGGGAGTATAGCTGAGTTACCTAGACTGCTTGTTTTGTTTCTGGAGACGTTTTGGTAAGTATATATTATTTGAAATAAATGTAGGCTGTTGTATCAGGACAGTATTTGTTGTTGTGAAAGACAGGTGTACAGTTAGGAAATGTTAGTGTTTCTGTTTTGTCATCAGGAATGTACTATGATATCGGAGAGGTAGTTTTATGTAATAGTATGTGTTGCTGTGGAAGGCAGGTTTAGATGGAAGTAATGCAGATGTGTCTGATTTACTTTGTTCAACAAAGCGCATTGTCAGAGTTGGTATATTAAATTTGCAAAGGGTGGGGGGGTGCAGTGGGGCTGTGCCCCCTGCTAAAGTGCAAGTTTCAGAAATTTACTTTGTTTTGTGGTTTTTGGATTCAAAATTGTGGGCTTTGGTTTTGTGACTTGTCAGTGTTTTGGTGTTTCATTGTTATGGTCTCGAAATTTTGTGTTTCAATATTATGGGATTCATTATTTAAAAGTAGACCCCCCCCCCCACACACACACACATATATATATATATATATATATATATATATATATATATATATATATATATATATATATATGTATATATGTGGATTCCCTTCAGAAGCTCGAAGTTTCAAAACTTCAAACTTCAAAAGGCCAGAAGATCAAAACATCAGACATTCTGACTGGAGATGTCCATACAGTGAGTAATGGTATATTTACTGTTTTCCTCAATGTATTGTGATCTCGGAGTTGGTATATTTATTTAGCAGTGGGTGTGGGGGGTGCCCTGCAAAAATGTAAAACAAAAATTTTCTTTTGTTTTTTTTTTTTTAATTTAGTTTTCAAAGTTTCAAAACTTTGATCTTCTGGTCTTGGCCTTTTAAAGTTCAAACTTTTGAAACTTCAGGCTTTAAACGTAGATCCATATGTGTGTGTGTGTGTGTGTGTGTGTGTGTGTGTGTGTGTGTGTGTGTGTGTGTGTGTGTGTGTGTGTGTGAGTGTGTGTGTGTGTGTGTGTATGTATTTAAAAAGCACTTCAGATGATATCACATATATAGAACTATATACACATAAAGTACTTCTGAATTCTTTGAAGTAAAGGTCACAAGAATTGCTGTATTAGTATTTCTTTATACTGAAAACCTTTTAGAAACAATTTATTATTTAATGCAAGGAGTTGCCGTCCAAGACACATTTTTCACAAACTATCAAAATCCTAGTTTTATGTCTTAGAAGGTTTTGTAGTATACAAACTGATTTTGAGACTGAAGTGGATACGCTGGATAAATATTTTAAAGATAAGGCATATAGTCAGGGTATTTTGAATGCACAAAGACAGACGGCTAAAGTATTTAATAAAGGTGACCTTTTACAACATAGTTAAAGCCAGAATACAGAGATATGGACTGGTAATATTAGATTGCAGCCACTTATGGAATTAATTTCTTCAGGGGGAGAGATGTTGGCACATTTTTTGTAATTTAGTTCTTGATGTAGGCAAATTTAGCTTTAAGAGGAGAAAAGCACTGGACAGCAGTTTACTGAATTGACAGCATCGGCTATGTTGACAGGCAGACAGCTAGATAGTCAAAAGCCTTTGTTCCTGTTTCTACCATGCATCCCTTCCTTATAAACTAATTTATTTATTTGTTTATTTGACATCTGTTGACTGGGTTAGTCCAACTGGGCAAATGACCATTTTCAGAGAAGGCCCGAGGAGAAAATCTCCAGTAGATACATACATGATATCATATGACAAAATCAAAATAACAGTAATCACATGCAAATTACATTGTAATACATATGCACAATACAATTAATAAAAGGAATATTGCATGAAGTAGGTTCAGTATAATAATAGGGTCATAGATTAGTACTAGGTTAACTGCCCTTATGAACCATTTTAAGCCTAGCCAATTATCCCATGTGAGAATCAAACCCTGCACCATGTGTCTGTAAGGCAACCACCTTAACCACTATGCCAACCTCCCACATTGCATCAGGCCTAGAGAGTATTAAGTATGGCCTATTATTTGGACAAAGCATAGGATTAAAATAGTGTTAGTTAACAGTTGGAGAGGGGAAGAAATATGAAGAGAGAGGGGATGGTTAGAAGAGAGGTAGAGGTAGATTAAGTTTTGTCAAAGCAAGAGCAAGTCCCTGACTTAAATAGGTTGTGTTATAAAGTTTTTTTTGAAGCAATTAACAATCTGTGTGTCTTTCATTGTCATCTGCTTTCTGTAAGGTGCACTGTCGCAAGAAAAACAGGAAAATTGTGGAAGCATGAAGGGGAAGATAGAGGAAAACAGTCCCGTGGGTGGGTGGAATGGGCCACTGGGGAGTGATGTTGAAAACTAACATAATCAGAAGGAGAGGGACAAACAAGCAGTCCAGAATGATGCATACCTGTGCATTTCTTCACAAGAAACCTTGACAGAAGTTGTAGATTACCAGCAGCTCACCTGAGGATCTATCTGTGGAACACATGGAGCTTAACTGTGGATACTCAGACAGTGCCAGGGGCCTGCTTGGCGGTGTACCATAAATTATAAGGCAGTTTTACATAAGCTCATGTACCGGGTCTGTGGACTGTAAGACATTCGTGATTTTCTCTGAGAGACTTTGTGAATGAACTGAAGTCAAACTGTAAGCAACCAGAAGGTACATTAAGCAGGAGTATGCTAAGTTTTGTTGGAAATAAACTTGGAACTTTATCGCTTCATTCTAAATGAAGTGCACTTAAATTAATAAGACTGTCTGCTGTGATTGCTGCATATCTGTATGTCTGTCTATCTATATATCTATCTGTCTGTCTCTCTATCTCCCTATGTGTGTGTGTGTGTGTGTGTGTGTGTGTGTGTGTGTGTGTGTGTGTGTGTGTGTGCGTGTGTGCATGTGTGTGTGTGTGTGTGTATGTGATTGTGTGTACTTGCACTTCTTGCATTCTCATTGGACTGTATATGCACACAAATATATAGTCAAATGCACACAGGCAGACAGACAGCTAGATAGATATGTAGATCGATGGAATGCACACGCATACACACACACACACACACACACACACACACACATGCATACACATATTGTAAAGTCCAGTAAACTTGTGAAATACTGGAAGTAATATACTCTGCATTTTGCATACTCTGTCATTGTATAGGGACATGGAAATAGAAACACAACTTGCTTGCTTGAGCTGCCTTTCAGTAGCTGAGTATTTCCTTTTCGCATTGCCCAGTGTCTTACTGATAAAACACAGGTGCTCCTCCCCTTTAAGGTCATTAGATAACACTGGTGCCAATCCTACCTCTTTCATACTACTATGCACGTTAAGTTATTTATTCAAAGCTGGAGTTAGTGACACAGGTTCAGAACATCCTTTTTAGTCTATTAAATGCTCTGCCTGTCTGTCTCAAGAGACCATTTTACCTTCTGTTGCTCTGGTGGTATACAGGGATAATGTCTTGACTACACTTGGGCAACTGATGGAGCATCAAGGAGGGGTGGTACATTGACATCTCTTGGTGACGATCCCTTGTGGAGGCCAGGGACATCACTGGAGGAAGCATGGTTAGTGGGTGGGACATGAAGCACTTGGCCGAGCTGCTGCAGAAACTGGGTGATACACCACTTGCCCACATTGCATGCCCCCCTTGGATGAAACCTCACTGTCACAACGGGGAGGGGAGAAACAAGTAGGTCATACTACAGTCTCCCTGATGCAGGCTCAAATGGAACCAGACACCCATTGCCTATGATCTGTGATTAGCCCCAGCAATACCATAATACAGTAAGTCTGGGGGGCAAGGAATTAGCTGGTTGACACAGTGTGGAAGAGATGTAGGGACCAGTCCAGCAACAATAACAGAAAGAAGTGACAAAAAGAAAACAAGAGAAAAAAAAAAGAGACATTGTACCTTGGCGTCGTTTTCTTTTGTAACACCTGCCAAAGGATAAGCAATAGTTACAAAATTAGGTACTGACTTTTTTAAATACTTAGCTAGTGCAAGGAAATTCTTCACTTGTCTTTAAGTGGGATGTGCAAGCCAGTTTTTTATAGCTTTCCTTTTTCTACTTGTGGTCTTACCATCTTTCTTCCAGTAAGATATTCCAAATACTTGGCTTCCACCATCTCCGATTTACTTTTCTTTGCATTTGTTATCAATATAGATTCTAGTACAGCCTCCACTTTTGCTAAGTGAGACTCCCAGTCCTCTGAATGAGTGATCACATCTTCCATATATGCAGCAGCACATAGTTGGTGGGCTTCAGGATTTTATCCATCAGCCTCTGAAAGATGGCTTGGGTTCCATATAGGCCAAATAAGTAGACTGTGCAGTAAAACAGACCATCTGGGGATACAAAGGTTGTTTTTTTTTCTTTGGTAGAGGGGTAAGTGGTATATGTATCTGTTAATAACCCTTTAGCAAGATTAGTGTTAAGTATCTGTCCATTCCTAGGTTCTAGAGCAAGTCATCAATTTTGGGCATGGGATAAGTATCAGACTTTGAAATATTATTCAGTTTCTTAAAGTTATTGTAGAAATTGACTTGGAAGCTAACAATACTGGACTACTCACTTCACTCAGTGACTCTTCTGTTACACCAGTGTTGAGCATTTTTGAACTTTTTCTTTTTCAAATTGTTCTGTGACTCTGATACACTATAACATCCTAATCTAAATTTTACTCCAGGTGTGGTCTCTATTTTAAGTTCTATGAGTTTAATTCTCCCTGGCATTTCTGATAACACTCCTTTATTTGTTACAAGAAATTCTCTTACTTCCTGCTTTGGTAGTTTTTTTACAAGAATTCCTTTAGCTGTACTGCAAGTACATATTTGCTGAACTCCCTTGAATTAATGTCATCTTGCAGGCTAACCAAAAAACTTTCTGTTTCTTTCCATGATTTCAGTACATTAGTCCAAAACATTTGCTCTGTCTTTCTCTTACCTGTTTTTTTATCATTGTAGCTTGCTCCATTTATTACCAGTCATTTCAAATTGCTCCCATCCCTTGGCCAGAAATGTGTTTTTCACAGAGGGTACTACAACTAATACATTGTTCCCATGCACTAAATTCTGGAAATGACCATTCTTATTAAAAATTTGTTTTTGTCATCTGCAGGGATCTCCATTTACTCATTTACTATGGGCATAACCAGCTTTATCCTGAAAATGAATGCAGTGTTGAATCACACTTTTAAATGATGTCATCTTTTCTTCCCAAGAATGGTGTCTTCTCTTCTTTCCAAGTTTTCCTATCAATGTCCAGCAGTCTTCTGGGATGCCTGCTGTACAGAAGCTCAAGTGGGTAACCCAGTTGAATTTTGTGGCACTACTTTGATTGAAAACAGTAAGTAGTGTTTAACAAATGGTCCCAGTTTTATTATGTGTCATTAGCTCTCCTTAGCATGGATTTCAATCTTTTATTGAGCCTTTCTATTAATCCATTAATCAGTAGATGCAGACTAGTTTAATTTTGACTCTAAAGCATTGCCATAACTGAGGTAGTACCTTGAACGTGAACTCAGTGCCTTGGTCAGTAAGTATCTCTTTAGAGCTACCTAGGTCATAGAATAACAGCACTAGTTCTCTGGTAATAGCCTTAGCTTTCCATAATGGCATTGCTTCTGCAAACTCTAGAGCAAAATCTGGTATTATTAGTATATACCAATACCCATTACAAAATTTTAATAGCGACCCCACAATGATCATAGCAATATGTACAAATGTCATTTCCGTGATAAGCATGGGGACCCATAGACTTTAAAATGCAGGATGAGGTACAGCTGTTTCGCATGCAGGATAAGAAGCCCAGATGTTTTCTTTATTTTGCATTATTCATGGTCAGTAAACTCTGTCTAGTACTCTTACCTTGGTTTTATTCATCTAAATGTACCTGCCAAATATTTGACTATGGGCAAGCTTAATTACTAATGCCCTGTAATATTTTGCTGTTAGCTACTGGTGTACAAGTTTGTCCTTATCCTTGTTGGCTATATATAACAGGACATCTTTCAGCTGATCTAATTAGGGGTTAGAAGTAAAGGGAACATTCTCTTCACTATCAACCTCCACAACCTTGGTTGTATTCTCTGTTGCCCTAATTAATGTATCATCTTCCCTGTGAGCTCTTTTAAAATGATGTAGATTATTTGTAAGCATGATAACTCAGGGTCCACAACCTGTTCTGAGGTGGAGGGTATATTTGTTTTCTCCTGAATTCTAAACAAAAGTCACCTTCTTTTTTAATGTCTTTGCTATCATTCTTCTTTGTTTCTCTCTTTTCTTCTTGATTGATCTCCCCTTACCATAATATGAGTGGATACCACCCTCTTACTTCCTTTTCTTTTCATGTGATGCCCTTCCACTGCAAAGGGTATCTCCGAACAAAATTTATTTTCAGCTTTACTACTTTCTTGGCTTACAGATACTTGTTACTGAGAGTCTGCCTTTATTTGAATTTTCTACTTGACCCTAGCAAAAATAGTTTCAGAATTGTAGGTTCTTCACACATAGCTCACTTTTAGCATTCATTGTTTTGAGAGCTCTCACTTAGTTGGCCTATGTTTGTTATTTTGTTTCAGTTTCTGTGCTATTACTTTTTGTATTTCTCCATGCTGACTTCTATCTTGTACTGATATTTACTTGAAAATTATTTTAGCAATAATCCACAACTTGGTGTGGGTAATGCAGGATTTACCCTTGGTTGGCTTGGTTTGATTACAAGGACAAAGCCTGAGTGATTAATCTAAGCCACTAGTGGGTAAATCCTACATTAACCACACACAGGAGTGGATTACTGCTATTATAAAATTACATTATTTAACAGAAAAGTTTTACTTTTTATAAATAATTGCATTGTACAAAATAACTTTAGTGCTGCTTTACTGGCTTTTGATAGTCTGGGGCATCAAAGGCATATACTGGGCATGTCTTTGGTTGCCCAGCACGTGCTACCTCTGCCGTGTTTTCTTCTTTCTTCTTTTCTTTTTTATTTTATATTTTGTTGAAAGTCTGCATGGTTTGAGTAGACTTTGACAAGATTTGTAAATGTTTGTCTCATATTTGATATTTATGGTAAACCTGTGAAACTGCTGCATTGTTGCCATATTGTCTGGTAATAGTATATTCCAACTAGTTACACTGACTGCTGTTACTGAACACTGTTGTTTCTGTAAGTTAAACACACATTGTAAAGTGCTGAATGATATATATGGTAAACCTGTGAAACTGCTATATTGTTGCCATATTGTCTGGTAATAGTATATTCCAACTAGTTACACTGCTGCTACTGTATATTCTGTTTCTGTAAGTTAAACATTCATTTTAAAGTGCAGAATGATATTCATGGTAAACTGGTGAAACTGCTACATAGTTGCAATATTGTCTGGTAATAGGATATTCTAACTAGTTATACTGACTGCTGCTGAATAAGACTGGTTGCAGAGTCTGAATGTATTTCTTTTGATGACTTCTAATAGGCTATGTTCACTTGCTCTGCTTTCTGTACAATGTTTATGATGGTTGTGCTTATTTTGATGTCCTTATTTTATTGCTTTTAGTCTTACATTCTTTCTTTTTGTCTTCTTTGCAACTTTTAGAGCCACTGAGCACCTGATCACTTTGCCCCCCCACTTGTGTGAGCAAGGAATCCTCTCACTCCAGCTAAAAGCAAAGAAAACTCTAACCAGCAATCATCCAAAAATAGACTGCAGCCCCAGGGTTAACTCCAGGAACCTTGTTGTTGTCACTTGTGTGGTGTAGGTGCCAGCTTTTGTGACTACTGTTATGCTTTGTTAAAATCTGTTACAGTCAGCTAGAGTGCATACCCCAGGGGCAACAGCTGCAAACCCTCTTCCTCTTATCCTACCCCCACCCCTTTCATCCATTTCACTGTTGATAATTTGTTTTATGTTAAGGCATTGATTGTTTTTACAGTTGATGTGGGTGTAGCCCTGCTCAGTTAGCCCTCACTATGCTCGGGCTCACTTCGCTCTCTTCCCACCCCCATTCCCACCCACCCCCATATCATTTTCTTTATACCTAACCACCTGTTTCCTCCTAACCAAACACTCCTCCCCTTCCTGTTTCTCACAAACACTCTAGCCTACTTCTTGCCTCCAACATAGAATCCCTAACTCCTCCACCACCTCTCTATACAAACCACCCTATAACCATTAACTATTACCTATAATTAATATATTTTACTGCAGTAAATATGCATATCTGAACATAGTACAAATAAATTGACAATATATAATTCCCATTCACCTTATCCATTGTCAAGAACATCATTACAGATAAAGTAGCAAGTATCCCCCCCATATTTACTAACTCACTATCTCTGCTACCCTCTCTTAACTACAGGATGCCAATTACCTGACCAATACTTCTTGGCCATACTGCAGCTCCCTAACACATAAAACGATAGCTCTTGCACTGGCCATACTCTCCATCACTTTTCTGTAGCTGTATACCCAGCATTACCTGATGCTTACATAGCTCCTAAGTCCCTAACATCACTTCAAGTTGTAGCTACAGACAACTCCCATTAGCAAGTCTTACACTCTCACCCACCTATCAATTCAAATATCTTACCCCTCTTAACAACAAACTCCCACATACACCTAATACTGCACCTTTAATACAACACCAATCTCACTCATTCATAGATAGTACCCTTGCATGTAACACATTCTTTCTGAAACTAGATAACATGAGTTACACGTATCTAACCCAACTACTACAAACATCATTCTACCCATTAATAATCTTCACCTACTCCTACTTTCCATCCTGTCCTCCTACCACACTCAGCTTCATAACGACTCCCCATCCCCTTGGCAAACTGATTCCACATCCAACACCACCAAACTAAAATACTTCCCTATATCGCCATGTGACCTTACCTCCCCCTACTCTTCTCTTACTCACGCATTAAACTGAAAATCAAAACTAGCCCCCTCTCTTCTCAAAGACAAACTAAAATAATTCACAAATTAACCAAACTCTATCTACACCTACTCCATAAACTCACTTGCAGTGGAAATATACATCCCAATCCAGGACCCAAAACATCAATCAGCCCAAACTTAAACCAGCTAAATCCCCTGCACCACAGACCTACCTCAGCTCTCCTCTTCTTAAACATTTAATGTAAGAAGTGTACTTAACAAAATTCATGACCTTCATGCCCTACTAGCTCTATACAAACCAGATATCGCTGTGTTATCTGAAACATGGCTCAAACCATAGCATCACAATAATGAGATTACCACCCCAGGTTACAACATTATCATAAGAGACAGATCAGAGAAAAAGGGTGGAGGTGTTACAATATTATTCCAAAGTCATCTTGCCTTAGAACAACTAGATTACAATACCCATGAATTCAAAGATGTAGAACTAATCCTTGCAAAATTAAAATAAGTTCCAACAAACATTTAATTATTGCAGATGGCTATATACCACCAGGCAATAACATCACTGTAATGGAAAGCCTGCTTAATTAGACCTCCAACTCCATTCCATGTGAAACCATACTATTAGGAGACTTTAATATTGACTGGCTTCACTGCTCCAGCCATAACCCCTCTGCCTTCATAAACCTCCACAAGTTTACCCAAACTATAACCACTCCCACTCGAATTGACAAAACTTCCAAATGCCAGTCCATCTTAGACTATATCCTGGTATCTGACCCCGCTCTTGCACAGCAATCTGGTTGTCTTCCAGACACCCTAAGTGACCATCTTCCAACCTACCTAATTAGGAACAGATCCCAAACCATCAACCAACCTATCCTTAGAGTAGTTAGAAACATAAAAGCCTTTATAGCTACTGATCTCATCAATACTCTAAAAAGCTGTAACTGGACACCCATAAAACATCTACCTCTAGACGATGCCGTCGAGTACTTTAACACAACATTCATAAAAATCTTAAACCATCATGCACCTCCTAGAAACATTAGAACCATTAGAATAAAAACTAACTATGCGCCATGCCTAAGAAAAGATACTAAAACTATAATGAAAGAAAGGGACAAGGCCTGGATTTGATATCAGAAAAACAAAACCACTACTTTGAGACAAAACTATGTAGAGCTCCGTAACAAAGCCAAAAAACAAATCAAACTAGACAAATCCAGCTAGTATACAAGCATACAAGAAAAATATGCTCACAACCCACAAAAATTCTGGGCCTCAATAAATGGTATACTGCATCCAGGAAAGTTCATGAATCCAACCTCTGTGCTTCCAAATAACCATGAAAACATTCCTACTCAGTTTAACAAATTCTTTACTGAAACAGTCCAGATCCTTGCCAATGCCCAAAATAGTACCAGCAGCCCCACACCAGTAACTACCCCAACCCACCCCAATATACAAAACAATAGCCCCAATTTTCACCTCCACTCTGTATCCACCAAATCAATATCTAAACTCCTTGGTAAACTTAAACCAACCACTCTAGCAACTGATAAGCTGCCAGCAGACTTCCTTTGGATCTCAGCTGAAGCTATAGCCTATCCTGTCTCTATTATCATAAACAGATCTCTCTCAGAATGCAAAGTCCCTACCTCATGGAAAACATCATATATAATTCCACAGCATAAAGGAGGCAACTCCTTAGGGCTCACCAACTATTGCCCAATAGCAATCCTATCACCTTTATCCAAAATATTAGAAAGAGTTGTTCAGACTCAACTAATACAGTACCTCCAGAATAACAACCTACTCTCCATATCCCAGCATGGCTTTAGACCTGCCCATAGCACCACGACAGCACTACTATCATTCACCAACATAGTTAACCACCACAGATACAGGGGTCCATTTGTTTCTTCCATATTCTTAGACCTATCAAAAACCTTTTGACGTGGTAAACCACAGTCTGCTTCTTGATACCCTTTCCACCCTAAATATAAGCCCCTCCTCTATATCATGGTTCAACAGCTACTTATCTGCCTGTCAGCAAGCAGTCCTATGGCAGTGCCAATTGTTCCCCCTGTTACCAGTAACCATAGGAGTCCCGCAATGATCCATCTTTGGCCCATTGCTGTTCTCTCTATTTACTAATCAGATCTCTTCATCCTCTCCCACTGCCTCAATAGTACAATACGCAGATGACACTACCCTCATATGTGCTGCCCCTACCCTTAGTGAACTGCAAACCCTTACCCAAAATAACTTCACCCTAGCTGAAACTTGGTTCACTAACATCAATCCCAAAAAAAACCAAACTAATTCTTTTCAGCCCTGGCAGAGCTCCTCCCCTAAATAATAATTTCACCATTAGCTCCAAAGAAAACATTCAAATCAGTCTAACCACACACACTAAACTGCTAGGTGTAGAAATAGACAACCTGAGGTTCGACATCCACATAGCACAAACCATTAAGAAAGTTAATAAAACACTTGGTCTCCTCTACAGAAACAAACAGTTTATGACAAAATGCATCAAAGTAACCATCGCAAGGACTCATCTTCTATCCACCCTCCTCTATGCCTCTCCCATCTTGACCAATCTCTGCCAAACCGATCTAAATAAAATGGAATCTTGCTACAATAAGATTGCCAAGTTTGCTACTGAAGCCTCATATAGGATCCACCACTGTCTATCCCTTAAGCAACTGAACTGGCTTGAGTTGCCTTATATACTTCTGCTCAATCAACTCTCTATAGCGCACAAACTCTACTACCTTCCTGAGATAACTCCAACACTTCAGCACCTAATTCAGCCCCACATTCCCTCTAGAGCCTTAAGATCTAGTAACCAGAACCTCATAACTGTCATCAAACATAAAAACAAAGCTGGTAAGTCCCTCTTTGCCAACACCATTGCCAAAACCTGGAACACACTACCAAGCCAAATAACTTTTACCACCTCCTTTAGTCAATTCAAAAAACTCCTGAAAACCCACTATCTAAGTAACTGGCTATGCTCATGTCACTCTCCAGGCTAATCCATACCAAGAGAATTTACCAAGGTACAGCTATGTATAAACAGTTTCTCCCCTAAAAGCTTCCAAACCCATATACATTACCATTTACCTTACAAAACGTATGACTGCAAAAGAAAAAAAAATGTACCTCTGACTGTCTACTGTAAGAAATGTTATTCACTAGCATGATGTCCTGTTGTGTGTATATATGCTATATGTATGTTTGTTAATCACCAGCATGCTGTCCTGATGTGTATATATGCCATATGTATGTATATTCTACTTCTTTTTACTCTCATGTAATGTATTGTAATGTGGAGCTTTTCTCCACAGGCCTCCGCTGAAAATGGACCTGTGTCCAGTCAGACTTTCCTGGTAAACAAATGTAAAATAAAATAAAATAAAAATAAATAACATATTTAAAAATATAATGTGTTGTCTAGTAGATTCACAAGGAATGAAGTCAGTAAATTAATGGAGATATCGCTGTGTCAGCAGGTAAGCATTGGTAATATATGCCTTGGAGCTGTTTACTGTTGCACTCACAAAGTCAACATCTGTAAGGTTGTTTTTTTTTTGATACATTGTATTAATTTGCTCCACAAAGCAGTTTACTGGTGTAACATCGTTTTTTTCAACTTTTTAATTCTCTGCTTAGCAGTGTGGAGAAAGCTAACCAAAGTTGCTTCTGTGAGAAGTACTCTTTTTCCAGTGAGCATACTGAGTGGTTTGTCCAATCAACATGCACATTTTGGAATACTAATCAATGATTATTGTACGGCTATCACCTTCAGTTCATACACTGGCATCTCTTGCAGTTTTAGAATGAATGTCTGTACCATGCTGCTGCTATACCTCTTTTTATGTATCAGACTGCCACACTATTTCTAAAAATTCTCCCTCTTCCCATATTTTCCATATTGTTTTAAACGGGGTTAAATCTTTTCCTAATATGTCATCATTAGTCAAATCAGGGATCACAGTATGTTGCAGTTTTCCCACAACGGTTTCAGCTTCCACATGTGTTGGATCGGTATTCCTTTTGTCATCATGAATGCATATAACATCCACTTTCTGTTGCTACTAATCTTATGTGTACCAGGGACCAGAAGGCTAATCGTGCTTTTAAAATCTTGCAGAGCTTGAACCTCCCTTTCCTTTTAGAATATAGTAGGATATTACCTTGGTTGTAACACATTGACTGGACACTGACTCAAGTATTCTAGCTGTAGGAACAATTTAATTTAAATAATGCTATACAGTTTTCACATTTCTGTGAAGATAGGTGAAAGCTGCCAGCCTAGCCAGATAGAATTTTGTAGATAATTCTGTAATTTGTAAATATTAATATAAGCTACAGGCTTGTTCTCTTAAATGGGAAACAATGGTGTTAAATGTGGAACTGCAAAAATGTAACAACAGTGCACTCTGCTGTAACAAAGCTGATAAGTCAATTCTTTGATGTCAAAACTCGGAGCCGAGATGTCTAGATAAAGGCATTCTGCCTATTGTTTTGAAGACAGCGTTAATGGCTAGAATTTGGATGTATAATTTCTTTTATTGCTCTGTTTCCTGACCAGCTGCAACATCAAAAGGGCTATTAACATCTGAGAGTCTGTTAGCCTGGGAACCAGAAAGAAATTATGTAATCTGAAATTAATCAGTAGGACTGTGTTATCAATTTAAGGACAGAAAGAATGAAAGCATTTGAGCATTTGTCTTGAGAACATCCAGCTCACCACTTTGCCTGTGTCTATATGTAAGTAAGATCTTAGACTTTAGTGTTTCTCTTAGAAATAGCTAGGAATAGGAAGATTAGACTAGTTTGTTTTTCTGTGATGTCAGAACTTTTCTACTGTATTAGTTTAAGTATTTCTCTGTGATCTCTGAACTCTTGACTAGCACTGTGTAGTAAGAAGTATTGTCTTGTGTTTTTATTATTTATTATTAAATATTTTAAACCTTTCAACTGTGGCTGTTTTATGTAGAGATAATTTAAGCTCTAAGAGTACATTGCATGCATTTAGTGATACTTTACCAAGTCACTTCAAATATATCTTGACTGTTCAATTGCACTTACCATTTGGATAATAATATTGCACAGTATAATTGGACACTCTTTCATAAGGGCTTTTGAGTAGCTGATAAATATTAGCAGGGTGGTGGCAGTGATTTCTACCATATAGTCTGGGTAAAAGTGGCACAGCTGGAGAACCTGTGCCAGCCTTCCCCAGGAGTGTCCGTGTGGTTGTATAAACTCTTATCTCAAAGCGTGTGTGTGTCAGCTACTTGGGCAGGGACATGAAGCACTGGTTGGACAGAGAGGGTGATGGAGGTTTTAGCTTGTCCACTCACCTCAGATCTGGACCCTATAGCTGTGCCAGTGGGGAGTCTTATTGGGGACCTGGCGAGAAAGGGAGAAACCAGCCCCAGACTGACTGTGATCTCTGTGTGTTAAGGGAAATTGTACTTTACTGTGTGTGTGTATTTATTATCCTTTCCCTATATGGATGCCCTTCACTGGTGTTAGTGGTGAGGATTTAGGCTCCTTGATTGCTGGACCAGTGCACAGGCATCACAATGTCTACTAATATTATTCTCTTCAGTACTAGCAGCACAGAGAGCAGCAATGTGGCCCTCCTGCCACACATTTGAAACAAATTAATACATTTCTTGTAGCTTTTTATGTCACAGAAGATGACAAATTCCTTAATGTCGTTTTGTACTTACAGACAATTCAGTTTTAAACATCGTATCATTAATTAATAAGCATTGTCCTAGCATATCAGAATTCTTCACATCAGTTTGCAGTACCCATTTATTACATTACAAGGGGAAAAGTGATTTAAAACGTGTTTTCTGATAAAATTTCTGTTTTTTTTTTTCAGTTTACTGCTGCTATCAAGTTCTAGACAAAGCTTCAAAATGTTTTAAATCATGTTTGTGTGCTATTAGTGGTTTGTCAGAATTAGATATCCTGTGATAAAATATTATTGATTGTACTTAAAGTTAATCCCAGTTCTTGCTAATAGTTCTTTTTTCTAGTTTGTCACAGTCCATGTAAAAAGGTTTCTTCCATGTCAATAATGCTTTCAGTGTATTTCCTTTCAGCAGAGATGACAGGAATCTTTCCTAAACTGCTCTGTACCATTTCTTTGTGGTAGAATAACATTCAAAATCCACTAAGTGGAATTCTAAGTAATCTTCCCTGGTTGCTTTCTTCATATTCTGCACAGTATTGGGGGTGGCTGCTACAATGACTAACAGAGTTAGCTGTTGTACTTGTCCCAGCTTCTTGTCATTTTCTAATTTCTATTCTACAAGCATTTTCAGCAGGTCCACTTTTAACCTACTACTTCAGCAAAGCAACTGGTCACCACTTAATAGCCTCCTGCTAGATCATGCTGTTCAATACTTCAACAGTACCTTTCTTAATATACTAAACAAGCTGGCGTCCACTAGGAGAATTAGACCACAGCCTACAAACCTACCTTGGCTATCAAAAGATCCTCAATTACTACTCAAACAAAGAGACAGGGCTTGGTTAACTTATTACACCACCAAAGATAGAGCAGACCTCATCACATGCCAACAACTCAGAAATCTAAGAAACAAATAAAATCTGACAAACAAAACTACTTCCATACATGCCAGCAGCAACACCAAAACAACCCCTCAAAATTCTGGAAAAACATTAACAATCTGCTCAATCTTGGTTAGACCCCAACTCCTCCACCAGGCACCACAAATGTAAATGACCCTATTGCAACACAATTCAACTCACATTTTATTAACACAATCACCTCACTGCTGGGCAACCATCCTAACCAACCTCTGTCTGTCCCCACATCCTCCTCAAACTCCCCCAACCCACTCACATTTATACCAGCTCAAACAAGCTACATAAAATCACTCATTCCCAAGCTTAAACCCTGCTGTGTAGCAGCAGACCAACTACCCAATGAATTTCTT